>NW_027397063.1:10361628-10512556 GCF_003265705.2 Callorhinus ursinus | reverse complement strand
GCTAGTATTTTGGTGAGAATTTTTGCATCCATGTTCATCAAGGATATTGGTCTGTAATTCTCCTTTTTGATGGGGTCTTTGTCTGGTTTGGGGATCAAGGTAATGGTGGCCTCATAAAACGAGTTTGGAAGTTTTCCTTCCATTTCTATTTTTTGGAACAGTTTCAGAAGAATAGGTATTAATTCTTCTTTAAATGTTTGGTAGAATTCCCCTGGGAAGCCATCTGGCCATGGGCTTTTGTTTGTTGGGAGATTTTTGATGACTGCTTCAATTTCCTTAGTGGTTATAGGTCTGTTCAGGTTTTCTATTTCTTCCTGGTTCAGTTTTGGTAGTTGATACATCTCTAGGAATGCATCCATTTCTTCCAGGTTACCTAATTTGCTGGCATAGAGTTGTTCATAATATGTCCTTAAAATTGTTTGTATTTCTTTGGTGTTGGTTGTGATCTCTCCTCTTTCATTCATGATTTTGTTGATTTGGGTCATTTCTCTTTTCTTTTTGATAAGTCTGGCCAGGGGTTTATTAATCTTGTTAATTCTTTCAAAGAACCAGCTCCTAGTTTCGTTGATCTGTTCTACTGTTCTTTTGGTTTCTATTTCATTGCTTTCTGCTCTGATCTTTATTATTTCTCTTCTCCTGCTAGGCTTAGGCTTTATTTGCTGTTTTTTCTCCAACTCCTTTAGGTGTAGGGTTAGGTTGTGTATTTGAGACCTTTCTTGTTTCTTGAGAAAGGCTTGTATTGCTATATACTTTGCTCTTAGGACTGCCTTTGCTGCATGCCAAAGATTTTGAACAGTTGTGTTTTCATTTTCATTGGTTTCCATGAATTTTTTAAAAATTCTTCTTTAATTTCCTGGTTGACCCATTCATTCTTTAGTAGGATGCTTTTTAGCCTCCATGTATTTGAGTTCTTTCTGACTTTCCTCTTGTGACTGAGTTCTAGTTTCAAAGCATCGTGGTCTGAAAATATGCAGAGAATGATCCCAGTCTTTTGGTACTGGTTGAGACCTGATTTGTGACCTAGGATGTGATCTATTCTGGAGAACGTTCCATGGGCACTAAAGAATGTGTATTCCGTTGCTTTGGGATGGAGTGTTCTGAAAATGTCTGTGAAGTCCATTTGGTCCAGTGTGTCATTTAAAGTCTTTATTTCCTTGTTGATCTTTTGCTTAGATGATCTGTCCATTTCAGTCAGGGGGGTGTTAAAGTCCCCCACTATTATTGTATTGTTGTCAATGTGTTTCTTTGCTTTTGTTATTAATTGCCTTATATAATTGGCTGCTCCCATGTTAAGGGCATAGATATTTACAATTGTTAGATCTTCTTGTTGGATAGACCCTTTAAGTAGGATATAGTGTCCTTCCTCATCTCTTATTACAGTCTTTGGTTTAAAATCTAACTTGTCTGACATAAGGATTGCCACCCCAGCTTTCTTTTGGTGTCCATTAGCATGGTAAATGGTTTTCCACCCCCTCGCTTTCAATCTGAGGGTGTCTTTGGGTCTAAAATGAGTCTCTTGCAGACAGCATATTGATGGCTCTTGTTTTTTAATCCAATCTGATAGCCCGTGTCTTTTAATTGGGGCATTTAGCCCATTTACACTCAGGGTAACTATTGAAAGATATGAATTTAGTGCCATTGTATTGCCTGTAAGGTGACTGTTACTCTATATTGTCTGTGTTCCTTTCTGGTCTATGCTGCTTTTAGGCTCTCTCTTTGCTTAGACGACCCCTTTCAATATTTCTTGTAGGGCTGCTTTCGTCTTTGCAAATTCCTTTAGTTTTTGTTTGTCCTCGAAGCTTTTTCTCTCTCCTTCCGTTTTCAATGACAGCCTAGCTAGATATAGTATTCTTGGCTGCCTATTTTTCTCGTTTAGTGCTCTGAACATATCATGCCAGTCCTTTCTGGCCTGCCAGGTCTCTGTGGATAGGTCAGCTGCCAATCTAATGTTTCTACCATTATAGGTTACATATCTCTTCTCCCGAGTTACTGTCAGGATTTTCTCTTTGTCTCTGAGACTCGTAAGTTTTACTATTAGATGTTGTGGTGTTGACCTATTTTTATTGATTTTGAGGGGGTTCTCTGTGCCTCCTGGATTTTGATGCCTGTTTCCTTACCCACATTAGGGCAGTTCTCTGTTATAATTTGCTCCAATATACCTTCTGCCCTCTCTCTCTTTCTTCTTCTTCTGGGATCCCAATTATTGTAATGCTGTTTTGTCTTACGGTTATCGCTTATCTCTCGAATTCTGCCCTTGTGATCCAGTAGTTGTTTATGTGTCTTTTTCTCAGCTTCTTTATTTTCCATCATTTGGTCTTCTACATCACTGATTCTCTCTTCTGCCTCATTTATCCTAGCAGTTAGTGCCCCCATTTTTGATTGCACCTCATTAATAGCCTTTTTGATTTCGACTTGGTTAGATTTGAGTTCTTTTATTTCTCCAGAAAGGGTTTCTCTAATAACCTCCATGCTTTTTTCAAGCCCAGCTAGTACCTTTAAAATCATGATTCTGAACTCTAGGTCCAACATCTTACTAATGTCCGTATTGAGTAGGTCCCTGGCCGACTGTACTACCTCTTGTTCTTTTTGTTGAGGTGATTTTTTCCGTCTTGTCATTTTGTCCAGAGGAGAACAGATGAATGAGAGAAGAAAATGCTAACAGGGAACAATGTCCCCAGAAAATATGCTCTAAACAAATCAGAAAAGACCTGAAACCAGAGGAAAAGAAAGGGAAAGAAAAAAAAAAGGAAGAGAAAAAAAAAAAAAAAAAAAAAAAATAAAAAAAAAAAAAAAAAAGAAAAAAACAAAAAAAAACCAGAATATGATCAAATATGATCAGCCTGGTGCATAGATCAGTGCTACACACTGGATTTTCGGTGTATTTTGGTCTGTTAGAAGAAAATGGCTCCCAAAATTTTAAAGAAAGAAAGACTTATATATGTACAAAATAAGGGTTGTATGATGAAGGGATGGAATATGACTGTAAACATGAAAATTATGAAAAATTTTATAAAAGGAATTGATAAGAAGTTGAAGAAGAAAGAAGATTTAAAAAAAAAAAAGAAAGAAAGAAAAAAAAGGGGGGGGAGAGAATGTGATCAGGCAGGAGACTAGAACAAAGCCATACACTAGAGATTTAGGGTATATTTTGATCTGTTAGAAGGAACTGTATCTCAATATTTTAAGGAGAGAACAACTTATATATGCCAAAAATAAGGGTAACTACTATGAAGGGATAGAATATGACTCTAAAAATGAAAAATAAAAATGTTTTTTAAAAAAAGGGATTGATAAGGATAAGATGTTGGTTGAAAAAGGGAAAAAAATAAAAAAAAAAGTTAAAAAAATTAACTTTGAAGGAGTAAAGAATCATGGTATAAAAGCCATGAATTCTATTTGCAGTGTTCCCCTAGCACTGGAGTCTGTGGTTCTCACTGATCGGTAAACTTGGGTCTTGGCTGGCCGTTCTTGCTGATCTTCTGGGGGAGGGGCTTATTGCCGTGGTACCCAAATGTCTTTGCCGGAGGCGGAATTGCCCCGCCCTTGTCGGTCAGGGCTAAGTAATCTGCTCCGGTCTGCTCTCGGGAGCTTTTGTTCCCTGCAAGCTCTAGGTCCAGTTTTGGAGGACGAGAGTGAAAATGGTGGCCTCCCAGTCTCCGCCCCGGAGGTGCCAAGAACCTGGGGTCCCGCTCCTCAGTGTGCCCCCAGAGAAAGGCAGTCAGTCACTCCCGTCTCCCCGGTCTCCAGCCGCACTCCGTGCTCACCCGGCCTGTGACTGAGCATTTCTATCTCTGGCACCCTACCCCGTGTGGAGTCTCCAAACCCAGCTGATTCCTGCTGTGTGATCCCGCGCCGCCCCTCCCAGGGGAGCAAGGGGAGTCTCCCCGGATCTGCCGCTTGTTGGGTCCCTGCTGGAGGAGCGGTGGCCCGACTGGGCTGTTTATGGCAACAGTTTATGGCAACCCTGAGCTGAGAGCCCACGCCTCAGCTCCGTCTCTGTAGCTGGCTTCCCTAATCTGATACCTGGGAGCTCTGCCGCACTCAGGCACCCCCGTCTTTCTGTGACCCCGAGGGTCCTGAGACCACACTGTCCCGCGAGGGCTCCCCCCCTCACTTAGCCACTGGAGCGACGTCCCTCAGCGGAGCCGACTTCTAAAGGTTCCGATTTTGTGCTCCGCGGCGCTATCACTTGCCAGAAGCAGCCGGCGGAGGCCCCCTCCCCCACCGTCTATCCTCCTGAATATCGCCTCGGATTCACTTCTCCGCACGTCCTACCTTCCAGAAAGTGGTCGCTTTTCTGTTCAGAGAGTTGCTGCTATTCTTTTCTTCGATCTCCTGTTGAGTTTGTAGGTGTTCAGAATGGTTTGATCCCTATCCAGCTGAATTCCTGAGACCAGACAAATTCCAGGTCTCCTACTCCTCCGCCATCTTCCTCCGCCCTCCTGAATTAATCACTTTTTTAAAGTTATGATTTACATGTGCTCTTTAGGTGGAATGGAAGAAATATACTGAATGAGATACGTACAGATTATTAATTACATTTCATTAATGTAGTATTAATGGAATATCTGCAAAAGGGTTCTGCTGAAGTTTACATCTGGAATACCTACACCATTTGCTTGGCAGAAGACAAAAAATACTGCAATCTCCAACTATAGATACCTTAGCACAGATCTATTCCTAACTTTGGAAAAGCCCCCAAAAAACTGACTAAATCATTCAACAAATAACGATAGACATTAAAGAGCTGCGAACGTTAAATGAGTTAACATTTGCAAGGTATTCAGAAACAGTTTGCACACAGCAAGACATATATAATATCTACTACGATTAGTCTAGTCATGCATAGATGAAGGTATAAGAAGGCACTAAAACCTAGTCCACACCCTCATGAAACTGAGTCTAGAAGACCTTGAACGTTTGGAGGTAGGAGGCAAGGGCCATGTTATTAACATTAGTAAGAATCCAATAGTGGTGAATATGGAATGATAAAATAAATTCATTTGCTGTTGATACCTCACTGTAAATAGGCATAAACCTTATCGAGATACCTTTTAAGTACTGTCAAAACATTCTTATCTCTTAATCCAGTAATCCAACTTTTGGAAATACACCTTCATGCAACTACTATATAATATGAGAAGAAATCTAGGCTCATTAAGGAATTCAAAAGCGTGGCTTCCGTAACATTTAAAAAAAAGAAAAAGTCTGATGGGGCACCTGGGTGGCTCAGTTGGTTAAGCGTACAACTCCTGATTTCAGCTCAGGTCATGATCCTCAGGGTCGTGAGATGGAGCCCCATGGACAGCTCCATACTCTTGGGGGAGTCTGCTTAGGATTCTCTCTCTCCCTCTGCCCCTGCCCTATTCATGTTCTCTTTCTCTCTCTCTCAAAAAAAAAAAAGCTTGACAATGGTCACATGGATGCACAAACTTTGAAGGAATAGATATGAAGATTATAAAAGTATTTTCTAAATATTAAAATATTTAGAAATAAAAATTTGATATTTTAGCCACAACTAAATAAAAACATATCCATATGAACAAAAACAAACAGGAACACAAAATTTACAGTGAGGTCAAATTATAGGTGATTTCCCTAACTCAAAACCTTCTGAAAAGGTACGATACATGTAATGGAAAAATATTTTCATTGGAGATATGTCTCCCATGCCTCTAAATATATCGAGTATTTCCAAATCAATTTATCCCAGAAAATATGCTGAAATTTATTATAGTCAAAATGTAGAACAGTGATACTAATAAGAGGAAAAATATCTGACATAATGATTTGAATTAATGAAGTAACTAGGTACAAAGAGGAAGCCTTAATCATCCATTGTATTTGAGTGTATTTTTTTTTTGTTTTTAAGATTTTATTTATTTGACAGAGAGCGAGACAGCCAGAGAGAGAACACAAGCAAGGGGAGCAGGAGAGGGAGAAGCAGGCTTCCCGTGGAGCAGGGAGCCCGATGCAGAGCTTGATCCCAGGACCCCAGGATCATGACCGGAGTCGAAGGTAGACACCCAACCATCTGAGCCACCAGGCGCCCCACGTTATCGGAATGGATTTTGATGATGGTCTTTTAAGCTATGGATGCAGATGTCTGGAAGGTTTGTTTTTATCTCAAGCATTTCCATCAAGCACAAAAGCTGCACTCAAGACTCCTGGGATGTCTGCTTTTCTGTCCACAGGAGATCAGGGGTTTTAAAGCATAATTTCCCAGGCTTTCCAAGCCTGAAGAAACCTCTAAACCAGTTTCTCAACCTTGGCTCTTTTGACATTTCTTTGTTGTGGGGCTGTCCTGTGTGTGGTAGGAGGCTTAGCAGTATCCCTGGTCCCTACCTACCAAATGCCAGGAGCACCCCCCCCCCAGCTCGTTGTGGCAATTCTAAATGTGAACAATTCCAAAGGTCCCTTGGGCAGCAAAATCACCCCCAGTTGAGAACCACCGTTCTAAACTCATGTTTATTTATTCATTTTTAAAATCACACAGTGCTTGCCAACAGCTAATGGATTGAGCTAGTCTCCTGAAATTTTTGTACTTCTGAAATTTCTGCCCGCTGATCTTTATTTTTAGTAAAGAGCTCCAATTTGACACCAAAGAACAAAAAAATGCTTGCTTGGTTCAAATAGGAAAGCTGCCCTAAGAGTGGACATTTATTCAAAAAGCTCAGAGAGAGAGGAATCTTACCTTCATTTGGAATCCCAACCTTGTTTCATTTTATTCTATTTTATTTCATTTTTTTTTAAGATTTATTTATTTGACAGAGAGAGAGATAGCGAGAGAGGGAACACAAGCAGGAGGAGTGGGAGAGGGAGAAGCAGGCTTCCTGCCGAGCAGGGAGCCCAATGTGGGACTCGATCCCAGGACCTCGGGATCATGACCTGAGCCGAAGGCTGAGCCACCCAGGTGCCCTTTTATTTCATTTTTTGAAGCAATGAAAAGATATTCAAGTAGTAACTATACCAATGGTGCTAAGCAACTGTTATAAATATTCTGGAGGTACCAGCATTTTTTTTTTCAGTATTTCTAGCTTAAAAATAGTTAAAGACTTCTGATGCAATTTCACTTTATTATTGCATATTCGGAATGTTATTGCTCGGTGGTTTTGTTTTAAAGCCCCATTAGTTTAACTCTGAGTTACCAACTATGCCTGTCTGTATTTGATGTGAACACCAATTCAATTTAACTCAAATATTTGTTGAGTCCCCAGTTTGTGGAAAAGTAGGCCAAATGTTTTAATGTGTAAAGTCACACAGGTTTCCTAAGAAATGTAAACCTGTGGTAAGTACCGTAGGCTATTAACCCTCAGTATACCAGCCGGGTCCACTAGGCATAATCTTACCTTTTGAGTTTCGAGTCGTTCTTCTGAGGGTCGGTATTTCTGACTTTTACCCTTCTTTAGAGAGGTTTTATTTTTAAAGTATTGAATAAAGCTCACTTTATCTTATAATTACTTTTATCAGTCCACTGCAACTTTTTACATACCAAAGATTTTTTGCAACACTTTCCTATTTTTAACATCCCCAGAATTATTTCACCATATTCATTAACTATTTCCAACTATGCTGAAGAAGACCAAATAATATGAAAATGAAAGGATGAGGAATTGCCTACAAGGATGAGGCAACAGGGAAATCCATCACAGGTTTATTCCTGTGTTCCCCAAATCCTACATCACCTTTCCAGAAGGGTATGGAAGAAGTCGGGAGACTTCCATCAAACACAACCGAAAATCACAAATGTTCATTTTCCACATTAGCAAATAGGAGGAAAGTGACAGGAGGTACTTCATAAATATTGAACAAATCAGACAATGAATGAAACTGATCATAGAAGTAAGTCCTCAGACCATGAGTCTTCAGATGACGATATCCTAGATGGATTTTCACAGGCCCAAGAACTGAAAAGTGAGCAATGTTAGAATTCTAAGAAAAAAAAGGAAAGCATTCTCATACACATTGTCATTTAACAGGAAGGATGACACCATTCACTGTTTTTGCTAAGGAGATGTGTGACAGTATTTTCTCCCCTTTTATGCTTGCAATAAATGTTATCATGTTTAGGCCACAAAATTTTTTGGATATAGTTTGGAGGTAGACAAATACCAAAGGCAGGAGTGCCTACAAAGATGATAAGAAGTAAAGAACCAATGTAGAAATGGAAAGAAAACAAACAAAAGAACCAAAAAAAAAAAAAAAAAAAAAAAGGACTGATGATTCTAATGGGTGTTTGTAAGACCAAACTTAGAAATACCTTTTAATTATGGACAGAAAATGGCTCTCTCACTTCAACAAATTATGAGCTCTCCAAGTTTTAAAAGTATTGATTTTTACAATCATCAAGTGAAAAAGCAAGAAAAAAACCCAAGAAGTACAATAGGCTATAACCTAATAGAGATGTATTTTAAATCTGCAGTCGGTATTTATAAGATGAATACATTCCAGGTTCATGCACAGCAGGTGACTGGTTAACAGCTAGTTGCATTCAAAGAATACTGTCCATTTCAGAAATCTCTACCTTCAAAATCAGGAAAAGATGGAATTAAAATCTGCATTTACTACATTTAAATTTTATTCAAATTAAAATATTGACATTAATTCTTACTAAAATTTTCCAAATGAAGTTATTTTTCACTATTCCTTTATCCTTACTTTTGTAAAATAATTTAGACTATAGGAAATTATAATAATATAAAGGGTTCTCAGTACCCAGATAAGTCAGTGGTGCTGGGCTGGCTTTTTTTCTGAGGAGGGGAGGGGCAGAGGGCAAGGAAGAGGGAAAATCGTAAGCAGGTTCCGCGCTCAGCAGCACAGACAGGAGGCTCAATCTCAGGACCCAAAATCAAGAGTTAGAACGCTTACTTGACAGAGCCACCCAGGCGCCCCTGGGCTGGCTTTTATGGTAAAGTGGGCAAGGCAGGCAGGAGTGATTCAGCTGAACGGGCTCACTTAGCACTGTAAGATATGGCATGTTCCCAGGTGTGCACACATGCGTGTACACAAACACACGGGCACGTGTGCACACATGCACACACACTGTTGAGGAAACCTTCATCAGCCAAAGAAAACTCTCCTGAGCTACAAAACACAGCTCAGAGAAGGGCAGAGTGAAAAGCAATCAGTCATCTGCATCTGAGTTAAGCGGCTTTTTTTTTTTTAATTAAAAAGAAAAAAAAAATCTCATTATCTAAGAAGACACTTTAGGTTACCTCTCATTACAGTCTCACCAACGTTTGCAACCCTGAAAACAAGAAACTATGCCACCTCAGGTTCCGTTTTGTGGGGGGAAAAACCGTGAGGACCGACTCCTGAGAGGAAAAGTGCTATTATAAAAGAATGAGAGGATCTTCCCTTACGTTATTTGCTGTACAAATTCAACAAGCCCTGTGGATGATACGATTTTTCAGGTAGATTCTACAGTTCCAGGTGGGAGCAAACTGGCCCCCCAGAACTGCACTCCCAAGGCCTGACTGCATACATTAGTCTCCTAATGAATTTTCCCATAGAAAAATCCTTACCCGTGATGACTGGAATCTGTACACTATTAAGTAAGCAAGCTACATTACTGATCCCTTAAATAGGTATTTTGAGGTGGTCCGAGAACTTAATCACTGTAACACTGGAGAAATAAATACTGAGATGATTTACAAAAGGACTTGCGAACAATTACTGATCTGTCCACATTCAGTCTCTTGAAAGACTTACCTCTTTTTCAAGAAGGTCATAAAACCCAGCTCATCCCACAAAGCATGTCTTCCTAAATGCCGCATTAGCAACAGGAACACACTCACGCCCTACCCAAAACAAATCTCATTAACTACCAATCAACAAAAGTGTATTAAACTGTGGATCAAATCTTGTTTCTGGGAAGATCAGGGTGAGGCTTCATTTTCTCCTCTTCAAGAACTGTCATACGGTGTACCCCCTGAGGATGTGTTAAGTAAGATGGGTTCAATTCCTGTTCTGACTCTGCATTTCAAGTGTCACAAGGAGGGCTAGCTCCTGGAACAAGGAAGTGCCAGTTGGAAGGAGCCCAGTTTGTTTGCAGGTAGGTGATACAATACCTCTTCCTTCGTCTGCCTGCTTCGCCTGCTGAGTAGGCATACATGCCTGCAGGACTAACAGAAAAACACTGAACAATGAAGTGCTACAAGGACCAGATATCCTAATTATAGGAAATTCAAAACAATTCTTTGGCATTTTAAAAATGTGGGAGAGTTACAAAAGAAATAAAAAATTTAAGAGTTCAATCACAGAATATATCACTGGGCTATCTATAAAAACCATTGTCTTAATGGAAAATCAAGGGTGATTAAAAATTTGAAGGATCTGGAGCTACGATGTCCTGTACAGTGGCCACCAGCCACGTGGGACTTTGGAGCACTTGGAATCAGAACGAGAGAGGCTGTACATAAAAATGACGTGCTAAATTGAAAAGACCTCGTGTGAAAGAGACAAAAAAATAATGCAAAAAATCTCATTAAGAACCTTTCCATATTGTTTACAGGTTGAAGTGATAGTACTGAATATATGGGATTAAATAAAATGTTATTAAAATTGATTCCCCGGCTTCTTCTCGCTATTTTAAAAGTGGCTATTAGAAAGTATAAACAGGGGGAGCCTGGGTGGCTCAGTCATTAAGCATCTGCCTTCGGCTCAGGTCAAGATCGCAGCGTCCCGGGATAGAGCTCCGCATTGGGCTCCCTGCTCCACGGGAAGCCTGCTTCTCCCTCTCCCACGCCCCCTGCTTGTGTTCCCTCTCTCACTGTCTCTCTCTCTGTCAAATAAATCAAATCTTATTAAAAAAAAAAAAAAAAAAGAAAGTATAAACGGGGGCACCTGGCTGGCTCAGTCAGTGGAACGTGCGACTCTTGATCTCAGGGTTGTGAGTTCAAGCCCCACACTGGGTCGTAGAGATTATAAATAAATAAACTTAAAAAAAAAGTATAAACATGCATTATGTGGCTCACATTGTATTTCCATAGGAAACATCTCAGCTAAAACACAAGAGAGGTTCTATAACATCTACTTATGGACCATGAAGTCCTTACCAAAAGCTATGAAAAAACTTTTTTAAATAAATAATTAAATTTGGCTAATATTTCTCAAAGACCAGTGTGTAAGACATTTTTGGTACATAAACTGTAGTTTGGCTTCTGTCAGATAAAAAGAGAAATAACTACAATTAATTGGGAGAAAAGTCAACATAAATAAAATAATACAAAGCAAGGGTAGGACAGTGAAGCCAACTATTTCAAGGGATAATCAGAGAAGACTTGTAAAGGAGATATCTTTTTGGGTGAATGTTAAAAAATACACAGGATTTTACAGGTCATGATAAGAGGTAGCACTTTAGAACTTACAAGCAGCTTTGTGGTAGATTAACACCATCTGATGACAAAGGAAATGCATTTTGAGAAGGGGCACAAAGGTGGGAACAACAGCCCAAAGAAAAGGCCGAGGGTATAGGGATATCAGGAGACAAGGGGAGGCCCGTGCACAATGCTGAACGCAGGCTGGGGCCAAGTAATGAGTTCTGGACGGCCTGCAAGGGAATTTTAACTTGGCTACAGGCTGCAGGACGCATCAGCGATTTCCTACCAAGCGTCAATAGGATCAGAAATGCAAAATAGGATCGTGACTAAGGCATGGAGAAATTATCTGGGAAGAGAGTGAAGAGCCTTGTGGTTCAGGTAGAATAAACGCCAAGTAATGAGAAGAGAAGTCAAGGTATGATGTGTCCTGTAAGAAAAAAAAAGCACGAGGGTAACAGGAAGAAGCGAGGCACTGATGCAGGAAGGAGTAATCGGAGGAGTTAAGTGCTGTAGCAGGTAAACGACCATCTGAACTGCATGGAACAAACAGCACTCCTCTGTGGATAGAGGTGAAGGAGCAAAGGATAAAGGAGACCGAAAATAAAAGAATGGATAGGTGAATGGCATACAAGCATCTGAAGAGATGCTCCACATCATATGTCATCAGGGAAATGCAAATTAAAACAAAGAGATACCACTACACACCTACTAGAATGGCCCAGATCCAGGACACTGATGACACCAAGTGCTGGTGAGGAAGTGGACAACAGAAGCTGTCACTCACTGCTGGTGGGAATGCAAACTAGTACAGCCACTTTGGAAGGCAGTTTGCCAGTGTGGTACAAAACTGAACATACTCTGGGGCACCTGAGTGGCTCAGTCGATTGAGCATCTGATTCTTGACTTTGGCTCAGGTCATGATCTCGGGGTCGTGAGAGGGAGCCCCAAGTCAGACTCCGTGCTGAGTGTGGATCCTGCTTAAGATGCTCTCTCTTGGGGCACCTGGGTGGCTCAGATGGTTGAGCATCTGCCTTCGGCTCAGGTCGTGATCTCCAGGGTCCTGGGATCGAGTCCCGTGTTGGGCTCCCAGCTCAGTGGGGAGTCTGCTTCTCCCTCTCCCTCTGCCTCTCCCCCTGCTTGTGCTCTCTCTCTCTCACTCTCTCAAATGAATAAATAAAAAAATCTTTAAAAAAAAGATGCTCTCTCCCTCTCCCTGCCCCCACTCGTGTACTTGCTGTCTCTCTCAAAAAGAAAAAAAATCCTTAAAAACAACAACAATAATAACAACAAAAAAACCCTAAATATACTCTTACTACACAATCCAGCACTTGGGCTCCTTGGTATTTACCCAAAGGAGCAAAAAACATAGGTTCACACAAAAGCCTGCACATGGATGTTTACAGCAGCTTTATTCACATTGCCCAAACCTGGATGTAAGCAAGCTGTTCTTTAGGAGGTGAATTGATAAACAAACTGTACACATCCAGACAATGGACTATTACTGAGCACTAAAAAGAAACAGGCTATAAGCCATGAAAAGACATGAAGGAAACTTAAATGTGTATTACTAAGTGAAAGAACCTCACCTGAAAAAGCCTACATACTGTATGATTCCAACTATTTGACATTGTAGGGAAAGTAAAACTATGAATACAATCAATAGAAAGATCAGTGGTTGCCAGGGCTGAGACGGGGGGCGGGGGGAGGGAGGGGATGAACAGGTGGAGCACAAAGGATTTTTAGTGAAAATACTCTGTATGATACCATAATCATAGACACACGTCATTATGCATCTGTCCTAACCCACAGAATATACAAGACCAAGAGTGAGCTGAGCCCTAACTGTAAAGTAGGGATTTGGGATGATAATGCGTCAGCTGTAACACATGTTCCGCTCTGGTGGGAGCCGCTGATGTTGGGGGAGGCTACGCATGTGGGGGTGGGGATGATGGGAGCTCTCTACCTTCTGCTCAATTTTGCTGTAAACCTAAAACTACTTTAAAAAAAAAAAGTATTGAATAAATATTTTTTAAAAATCCAAGAAAGGGAGTGAAGGTAATCAAGTGGTATTCAGATAGAACATAATTATAACAGGTAAAATGGGAAACAAAGAAATGGAAGAAGGTACAGACGGATGTTGAGGTAGAGAGAATTTGTTAATCTACTCAACAAACACGTATGAGCACCTAACTAACTCCCAGGTACCGTGATGTAGCAATTCATGACAAAGGACTGTGAAGGGGTCATCTGTGGAGCATGGAGGAGAGTGATGCTAGAAACCAAGGAGAATGAAGGTGGCTTGGATCAGCTGCTATGTGGAAGGTGATAGGTCAACAAATCGTGATAATTCGGCAAATCTACTAACACGAAGATCCCAGCTGATGTTACAGCATGAATACGAAATGGAATTAACTAATAGGGTTATGTACATGATACATCAACCTTACAAAACTCAAACAATTAAAAGGAGAAATTACTTTTTCCCAAATACAAAAGACTGGAAAAAATATGGTGAGAAAATGTGAAGGGTATCAACAAGTCTAGGATATTCAAATGAATATGTAAAAATGGTTGTCCACTGGGTCTATCCAGGTTAGAAAGGACCCTCCCTCCCAGTCAAAAAAGAAAAAGAAAAAGAGTATGGTGGGGGGCACCTGGTGGTCCAGAGGGTTGAGCATCTGACCTGGTTTCGGCTCAGGTCATGATCTCAGGGTTGTGGGATCAAGCTCCACGCGCGGGGGGCGAGGGGCGTCTGCTTGAAGATTCTCTTCCTCTCCCTCTGCCCCTCCTCCCACTTGTGTGTGCAACCGCTCTCTCTCAAATAAATAAATAAATCTTTTCTTAAAAACGTAGGTTTTATGAGACATTAAAAAATGTGTTAACTGGGAAAGAAAGAGGGCCTGGCAAAAGCCCATCATTCTCAGGATACAGTAAAAATACCCATTCTTAATTATAACAGTCCCTGCTATATGAATGATCACAAACGGTGGGTCACCAACCTTGATACAGGGTTATAAGTACACAGCTAACTCTAATTTTAACAGCAGTCATGGAGCTCTCTTGGTTTACTCACCATGATTTGGGTTGTTTATTAAGTACAGCGTCAATGCAATGATGGGAAACGAGCAAGTATCTAACAGACTATGACCAAAGAAAATGGTTGTCCAACTTTAAATTCCCTTTTTAACACTGGTTGCACTGCCATAACGTAGTAAGAGCCCTGATGACAAGAATTTTTTCAAGAACTTATTCTGAAACTTTTAAATCTAGATATGACTGAGGAAAAAATATGTAAAAACTATCATAAATGCCAGAAGAACTAGGCAATTCTCCAACGTTTACACAAAGCAGCAGTTAAACCCAAACCAAAGGACGTTTCTACACCTGGCTCATGGAATACAGGTGAGAGACCAGCCATGGCCCAGAACACAATCAATCAATCCCATGGAAAAAAGCTCAGATGCTTTCCCACTGGCAAAACCTGCTCTCCACTGAACTTTCAACTTTTATGGAGAGAAATACTGTGAAGCATACAGCTCACTTTCCCCTTATTTCTTCTCTCGTTCTTCGTAATTCACTTATTTGTTTGTTTAGCTTTATGTCCTGCTACACTGAATACAATTTTTCTTAATCTAGCAAAGAGGGAACACAAAAGAGCTTAACTAACAAAAAAGTTATGGTAAAATTGGACAATAGCCACCAAAGAGAAGCCTGACTTCTTAACTGATAAGAAACAGCAAATTGGGGGGGGGGGTGCCTGGGTGGCTCAACTGGTTAAACGTGTGACTCTTGGTTTCAGCTCAGGTCATGATCTCAGGGAGTCTACTTGAGATTCTCTCTCCCTCTCCCTCTGCCCCTCCCGCCCCAACTCCCTCTCTCTCAAAAAAAATAAATGAATCTTTTAAAAAAAAAGAATATATATTTGTAAAATACACAATATATATTTGTAAAATGTAGTTGTTTTGTAAAATTATTTTTGAAAATTCTACAAAATACATTATAAAAAAATAACTGACTCTTACAGTCAGAAAACTTTATAGTAATAACCATTAAGTCTTAACAATGCATACTTAATGTTCTTTTGGAAAATCTGTGACACCAGGAAACATTTGAAGAGGATCCTGGAGGAAAAGCAGAAGTGAGATCATCACCACCACTGGCGTGTGACAGAGCATGAAACTGAAGATGGAACCAGATGGTTTTTCTAACCCCCAAATTCTAGTTTTTCAATTTTATGATTTGAATATAGATGTTTGCTTTTAATAAAAAAAAATAATCTAGAAGTTATGGGATTAAGATCCCAAAGAAAAAGAGGTGAAAATATAATTCCAAACTATCATGAAACCAGAGATGGTTAACGAATTTTAAGCAAACACTTATGAATGCCTCTGACTTCATTCACAAAGGCAGAGATTATGATTAAAGGCCAAAAAACCCACAGAGACAAACAAAAAAGCCAAAACCAACCTTTCTTAACAAAAATTTCAGATTTCACTAATGACTAATAAAATAATCCCAAAATCTTGTTTAAAAAAAATTTCTAAATTATAGACCAAAACGGAAGTCCAGTCACTCACTCAGATTTCAATTCTCTATAGAACTACATCTTACACTATCAGTGGAATTTTGATCCCAACTTTGGAGATGAAAATAAAATATTTAAAATTAACTCAGTGATGGTTGATCAATTAGATTAAAATTACACAGCTGGCCATAAGCATAACAGGAGTTCATGGTTAGATTTTTTTTTTCCTCATAAAAGCAAACCCTTGACAGGAGTGGGAAGAGATCCTTTTAATGAGAAATGGAAAGACACATTTATAGAAGAAACAAAACTATATACTAGATGTCCTGGCATCTACGAGAGAGCAAACACAAAGGCCGCCTTACCTCCCATCTGCATAGTCTGTATCTGCTCCACCCCACCAGACATCCGAGTCATCCTCCTCTGCATCGGCTGAGTCAACATTGTCGCTTTCCTCAGCCAGTGGGCAACATACAAATTCTACTCCTCGGAACTTGTCAATTCCACAAGGCAGCAACATGCCATACCCATGCAAATTGGTGGTCTTCTCGCTACACGTCTACAGAAGGTAAGGAGAAAACAGTGAGGGGGGGTAGAGTAAGAAAATCCCAAATATAATCATCACCACAGAGACCCAATATATCAAGAACCAATTTCACAATAGAAAGGGCCATTTGCTGTTTTGAGTGGATTTACAAGTTTCTTTAGCACAGACTACTCTGGCACCCTTATTTTTTAACTGTAGAGACATGTTGTTATACTATCGAAATTAATAAAAACAACCGGAATGGAAAGTTTTTAGGAAAGAAGATATGGAAGAAGGCTGCAGTGTGAATGGATATCAGAGAACCAATGCTCTGTGGTATCATTAGTGCATCAGGTAGACATGATGGATCCATGTACATCCCCAGCTCACTTCCACCTCCACTATACATGGAAGTTTCTCTCATGTGGACGCATCTTATTCTAGAAATTCAAACTCTCTTGGCTCACTTCCAGAATAACAATCCTGGGAAGAAAAGAAATTATCCTCTGCTATGAATCAAAACTTAAGAGTCTAAATTAGAGATTTCTCCATCAACACCTTTTTGCTTTCCTGGGATTTGCTAAATTTGCACAAATCGAGATTAACATGAAGCTTTGAAGGCATCCACTGGTGACAGAGGAAAGACTAATAATTCAACACATATGGATAAATAATGAAAATATTACAGAGTGTATTTTGACCTCATAGGAATTAAAGTCATTTTTGTTTCTTAGTGAAAAAAAAAATTTTTTTTAAACTCAAGAACAAATGAAAATGGAATTATCAGATGGGTAACCGAACTTCAAATTACCTGGTTTGCTTTCTTAAGCTCCAAAAAGCTCTTGAATCTCCAAAACACATTTTTCTATAAAGAAAATTGTGTTTTACAGTAAATTGGAACATGCTATTTTACAGAAGGCAAAATTAATGTTAATTCTCAAGTTGTGTTTTTTGCCTAACAACTTCAAAGCTATCGGAGCTGGATCAGGGTTTCTCACCCTCAGTACTATTGATTTTGGGTCAGATAACTCTTGGAAGAGAGATGGAGGCGAGGCTGTCCCGTTCACTGAGGAATGTTTAGTAGAATCTCTGACCTCTAGATCTCAAATGCCAGTAACATCACCCCCTCCAACTGTGACAACCAAAACTGTCTCCAGACACGGGCTCAGGTGCCTGAGGAGGGTTGAGGGAACACAAGTGACCCCATTGGAGAACCACTGAGATAGGCAAAGGAGCCTACTTCCAGGAGACTTACCTTCCACAAAAGTATATACACTTAGTAGAAAAATTTCGCGATACATCAAAGGGATAAAGCGGTTTCGAAGATGACAGCAAGTCACATTTTATGCTAGTTGTTTTATGTTATTTATCCACTTTTGCCAAAAACAGGGGTCAACAGAGGTTAGGACTGGTGCCACAGATTCAACCACTATGGGAAAATGAAGGTGGTGGCACGGCGTGGTGAACACAAAATTGGATGGTGTACCCATTTAGATGGATTGGGGAACGCTGCGGCAGAACAGAAAGCCGCGGTCCAATACCAACAGTTTCTAACTTCCTGTTCTACCGCTGCATTCCCCACTAGATGACAGGAGAAAAGGTCAGATTACAAAACCTTGGTATACGACAAAAGAAAACAAGAGGTAAATAAAAAATAATTTTGGGAAAAAAGGTACATTTTAAGGTTTATGGGCAAGTATAAGATCATAGTGTCTAGTTTATAAAGCACATAAGGCACAGACACATAAAAAATCTAACTAAATCTGTTTTTGACTCATAAATTACTCGTGGAAAGTTTTTTCTTTTTCAAATAAGAAATATAACTTATTCCTCAACGTGGCCACGGCCTGAAAATATCTTCTAAAATGGCATGACACATGTCCCAAGGAAATCTTCACTTTAGAAGAGGAAAGAATGCATGAGCTGGTACCTCTTTGGCGACAGTGTGCCAGTGAAGGTGGGTTTCACACACATCCATCCTCTCCTGATGTAGGAATTTGCACTTGTCAGGAACAAGGAGGGCGTCACTTACAAACTCGCCAACTGCAAGAAAGGGAAAATGCTTCACGTCATTCCATCTGCATCACAGGGCTCTTGTCCCTGGGTCCTTATCAAGGAAATATGGGCTAAAATACTTCAGAAGGTATACAGCTTTTTGAATGACAAAGTAATCAATCCAAGAAAGGCTGGTACCATTCGAATGTTGAGTCCTATGTCCCGAGCTCAGTTCCTTGCCACATCAACCTTGATGGGTAAATACTTCCCACAGGTGTTAAGTGAAATCTATCTGATTACTATGAAGCTCTGACTGCAAAGTTAATCATACAGAAAGCTGCCATTCAATTGCAACAAGGGCAAAAAATGCAGACTGACACTGCGAGGCAATCATTTGAGCGGAAACAATATAAATAATTGTCCATCCCTCCTTCTTGGACAATTTCACCTGTTTGTAGGCTAATAGAAAATGTAGCATTTTTCTACTTCCTAAACAAACAAAATCTATGTATGTACACACGGTTACATATGTGACACACACACACACACACACACACACACACACAGTTTAATTCAATTAAATTATGAACACTGCTCCTTAGGTTTTTGTTGTATTTTTAAAGAAAATGTCTATCATGCAAATTCTTTCTAGCATAACTGGCACTGCAGATAGAAAGATATTACATAAAGTCCTACAAGAACACTTACATTCTTATGAGGATGAAAGTTTGGATAATTACAGAATGTAAGCTATGAGCTTAATTTTTATTTGTTTTGTTCACTACAGTTACCCTAGCTTTTAGCATAGATTCTACACATAGAAGGCAACAGATGTCCTGATGAATGAAGACATTAAATGCTGTTAAAGAGGAGCGCCTGGGTGGCTCAGTCAGTTAAGTGTCTGTCTTCCGCTCAGGTCATGGTCCCAGGGTCCTGGGATCGAGCCCCACGTCAGGTTCCCTGCTCCGCGGGAAGTCTGCTTCTCCCTCTCCCTCTGCCCCTCCTCCCCCTTGAGCTCTTTCACTCACTCACTATCTCTCAAATAAGTAAAATCTTAAAAAATAAAATAAAATAAATGCTGTAATAGTGATGAAGACGGGGCTGAGCCTACAAAGTGAACATATCCGCTTAGGTACACCGGGAAAGAACTCAAAGTAGAAACGACATCACAGATGAATCTACAGGGATGAGGAGGGGTATGCCGTGTAGAAGATGAATGGGAGCTCCAAGATGTAAGGACAGCACCTATCTTAACACTCCACTCCTGATCCCTGGCCCAGTTCTGGCAAACATGACCATCCTGGATAGACGGATGGATGAATGGCTAAAGGCAGTTCGAAATGAGGGCACATCCTGTGTAAAAGAGAGGAAAAAGAAAGCGTGAGGCATATTTGTAGAGGAGGCAAAAGTCCAACGTGGCTGGAACACCTGGTAAGTGCAGAAGTAAATGAGACTGGAGGAAATGCTGGACTCCTAACTGCAGGATCCAAAGTTCTAGATACCACTTTGGAGGCAACATAAGCCAAAAGATACCTGAAACAGGAATGACATGCTCAAGTTTGTTTTTCCGATAAACTCTCTAATCAAGTTTGCGTAGGGAGACCATTGAGTAGGGCGCTGCTGTCCTTTAGGCAAGACAGGCAAGAACAGATTTAAACCAACAACCCCAAATAAGGAGGGAATACGAGCTCTCCACACTCCAGCAAGGAACGATTCTTTTTTTTCTTTCACAGTAGGTTAACACCACATTTTCTGAAAAGGAGCATGAAGAGTGATGAAGACCTTGAGAGGGGGAAGGAAAAAACCCTTTTCTATTCCCGTTACAGAAAAGGGTTCTTTTAAACTTCGTGTCCATAAGGGCGTTTAAACTTGAGTCTGTTTCTAGCTCAAACACACAAGATATCTCATGATATTTAAGGACTTATTTTAATAAATAGTATTTAGATAAAAACCTAAGTGAATCATAGGGGATGAAGAGCCCTTCATCTTGTCATTCCTTAAATCTTTAAGACAATGTATGATGCCCACAGCATGGTACTGTGAGTCACAGAGAATGCAGGAATTACGAGATGTGAGGCCCTCAAAAGATTGCGGATGCTGCTTGTGGGAAAGGAACCCACGAGTCCTAGAAGCCTATGCCATGGCGGTGGCTGGCGCCTCACGGGCAACACTGCACCTCAGCTCCACAACAGCTGTGCGACCGACCTCTTATAATATCAACTTATAAATATCAACCTCACTTCCCAGTGGAGAAATGCCTGCCAAGAAATGTGTCTAGGGCAACCTGCCCTCAGCAGATAATAACCTCGCCCCAGAGATGAACATTAAGATACACAGTTTAGGGAAAGAAAGAATAATGCAAGTGACATCCCATTTTTTCCCCTTTTACTTTGACACAGAATACAAGCAAACAAACCACAACCACCGAACTAAATCCCACATGAGATGGAGAATGGAAAATAAAAGTAATCTTATCCAAAGCCTATACACCTTCCCCAGGTGGACTCTTCATGGTTTCTCAGGACAGGCAATCAACTGCAGCTGGTTGCTGCAGTGGTGGGGGTGGGAGGGACGGGGCGGCTGGGTGATAAGACATTGGGGAGGGTAGGTGCTATGGTGAGCGCTGTGAATTGTGTAAGACTGATGAATCACAGACCTGTACCCCTGAAACAAATAAATTGTTAAAAAAAAAAAAGATAGTAGGAAGGGAAAAATGAAGGGGGGGAAATTGGAGGGGGAGAGGAACCATGAGAGACTATGGACTCTGAGAAACAAACTGAGGGTTCTAGAGGGGAGGGGGGTGGGGGGATGGGTTAGCCTGGTGATGGGTATTAAAGAGGGCACCTATTGAATGGAACATTGGGTGTTATCTGCAAACAATGAATCACGGAACACTACATCAAAAACTAATGATGTAATGTATGGTGATTAATATAACATAACAAAATAAAATTTAAAAAACAAAAACAAACAAACAAACAAAAATAATACTTGATACCTCAGTGTCCTGATTTTCCAGGCCACACAAGAGGCCGGAAGTGATCAAAAGCTTGAAGATGCTGCTTCATTTATGGGCTTTGGTCAGTCAAATCATATTGCCGTAATTACACATGTCCGGCACACTAAGTGATTTTTTTTTTTCTTTAGTTTACAATTATTGGAAAGATTAAATGGCTGGCCCAAGGCTATTAAATCAGTTCATGAGACAATCAGGAGCAGGTATCAGAGACTCTCAACCTTGACCTTGCAGCATAAACTGGCTAACAGCTGACAAATAACAGTGTGTCTGGTTTTACTTGCCTGGAGGCCAGGCTGCTGAAGACTAGATTTTACTGCAAAGCCAAAGTTGCTGAAAGATATTTGCCTTGGTAAAATCTCATGTTCCTCAAAAGGACATGTATTGCATTAATTTGTAAAAAGATATTAGAATTTTTTTTTAATTTGCAAAAGGGCATTTCATGTAGCATTAGAAAGATGCTCTTAGGTTTCTAATAATGTCCATAGCCAAGAAATATATGCCCCCTGAATGAGACTGCCTTTTTTTTTTTAAAGGATAAATACTGGTTATTTAATAAGCCCTCAGGACTAATGGCAAAATAGGAAACTCACTGTACTCTAACATTAAAATAAAATTTGGCAATAACTTTGTGGTTTTACAGCCCTGCTTAAATTACTTTCAAAATTGATGAAAAACACTAGAATGTTACACATCAGAAATTTTAAGCGATTAAACCACAAAAATCTGTTAATATTTTTTAATAATTAAAGAGTGGTAAAAATATAATGAATCTTTTCTCATAAACTAGTTTAGTTTAACATGGTTTATATTCTCTCCCCTTTAAATTCTAAAAGAATTATTCTTAAAAATCTATGATAAAATGAAGGGGGGGGGAAATCGGAAGGGGAGACGAACCATGAGAGACCTTGGAGTCCGAGAAACAAAATGAGGGTTCTAGAGGGGAGGGTGGTGGGGGGATGGGTTAGCCCAGTAACGGGTACCGGGGAGGGCACGTTCTGCATGGAGCACTGGGTGTTATACGCAAACAATGAATCATGGAACACTACCTCAAAAACTAATGATGTAATTAATGTATGGTGATTAACACAATAAAAAAAAATTTAAAAAATCTATGATATAGGTGACATATGGGAATTCTCTGTACTCTCCACTCAGTGTTGCTGTGAATCTAAAATGGCTCTAGAAAATAGTTTTTTAATTAAAAACAAAAACCCTAACAGTATGTACCTGGCGTTTCCCTATAAAACTATGTATGCTTTTATTTTTAAAATAAACCTTCTGGTTTCTTTGGTCTGATCCTTCAGGTAAAACACACACAAACACACACACGCACACAACTTTTAACAGAATTCAGGTGAGAGATCAAAATGAATTAGGTACCATAATGAGAAATCCTGTTCCTGTTTATGCTGACCTGTGGGACATTTGGCACCATTTAATCCTAGTGGATAAATTCATCAATATATACTGTGCAAGTTTCTTGATAAGCATACTACCTGGTCTCTTATTTAAAAAAAAAAAATCACAATTTGTATCACACACACACACACACTCCAATTGAAAGGGGATTTTCAAAGCTAATGAACAAGATCTGGGTTTGGCCAAAAAGTCTTGGCAAGATGAACAATGCTGTCCAGTTCAATTGGGACTCTGCAGGCCTTAATCCACTGGCTCTTTGGTGGTCTTTGAGAGGATTATGTAGCTCAAATTACCTCATTTTGCAGATGGGAGGCAAAGAACCCAGGTCAAGTGGCTTGCCCACAGAGCCAACTGGCAGTGGACACGGTCTAAAAATCTGGGTCTCTGGGTTCTCCATCCAAGAGTGGTAACTCAACTCACTGTCATTTAAACTCTGGTGGAAATTAGTTATTTGCCAAATTCCCTTTGGCTTTTACCAAAGGAGATTCACTTTTAGACTATAAAATCCTTAAATGTTATCATGTATAATGCAGTCTATTTGACAATAAAACTAGGTTTAAATTACCTAGCAAGCCATATAAAACAGCTGGGAACGCACTGCACAGCACAGAACAGGATGCATGATTAGCCATGGCTTAGAGACCTGATGGGGTGCTTTCTCTCACACGACAAGTCTGGTCCGGAGGCCGAGGCTGGTGCAGGTTTTCAATACCACCCTCACGGCCCAGGCTATTCCCATCTTTCTGTACTGCTGTCCTTAGCATGGTGGCTTTTGTCTTCATGTTCCGTGGTCAAAAATGGTCACAGTTGCATGCAGGAAACAGGAGGAACAGGCCAAAGCATGATGGTTTTCTGTTTGGGTTTTTTTTTTTTTTTGCCCTCACACAACTTTGCTGTTTCCCACGCATGGGCTCCCTCCCTGTTTTCTACATCCTCTATGCCATGACTATGTCATCTGGCCGCGCTCAGCTGCAAGGGAATCCGTGAGAGTATTTTCAGCTGAGCACACTGTCACTGTGAACAACAACAACAAAAATCTGGGAGTCTTTTACAAAGGAAGAAGTGGAAATAAATATTAAGTAGGCAAGTAGCAGAGTCTCCAACATCATGGAATTAAAATACAGGAATGTAGTTTTCAATTTCTTTACACTGCCTTTTCAAAAGACAGATAATTCCAGGAAGAAGACAGAAGTGAATATGAAGTGCTACAACTAAAACCACCAAGTCTCTGAATTCATGGCCCAGGGAGAAATTCGGGGGAGGGGGGGGTGTGCAGGCTGTCAGAGTAAAGAGCAAAATCGTGCACAGCTGAGACTGCTCAAGTGTTCAGAGTCAGAGTGGGATTGCACAGACTGATTAAAAGATTCCAGAGCCATACATAAGAACTTCAAGGTACAGAGATCTTACAATTGAAAATAACAATGTTTCTATGAACTTGCGAAGACTAAAGTGGTGTTGGTCAGAAATCATGGGGAACAAACGGTGGGAATGTCTGAGGTCTAGGGACTTCTGCCAAAGGGGTATCCTTCCTTCTTGATCCCCCAAGAGGTAAAGAGGATTCAGGAAAAGGGGATGAGAAGGGGGGTCGGGGTAAAAATGTTCCGGCAACGTTATCACTGAGTAACGGCAAAGTGCGTTTCCTTCCTTGTGCTATACTCCACCAGGAGGGATGAGACATGGCCCGGATCTGGCTCTTGAGGTAAGATGTGGACAGTTACAGCAATTCTGGACTCTGTGCCTAGCACTCACTTAGCTGCTTGGGGGACATCATCTCACACCAGACTCGGAACCATGCACCGAGGTGATTGCAATGATCTCACTGCCTAAGGGCAGAAGGTGAGCCTGACGAGTTACAGAATCAGCCCAGGTCACATATGCAGTAAATGGTGGAGGTGGGAAAAAGATGAGTTAACAGCCAGATAGCACTCAACTCCGTGCCCGCAACAAAGGTGCTCAAGTATTTACTTTTATTATTTTCTCCCAGTATCCATTCATCAGCCACTACTGTTTCTCATGTTAATACCAATTACGGTCAGTAAGAACAGAAACAACTACTCTTCATCGTTCACTGATCACCTATTATGCTCCTTCTGAAGGCAGTGAGGTTTTAGTCTCAGGACATTATCACCGTCCAGTTAAGAGTTCTACAGTCCTACGTTTGAGCACTACTTATGATGTAATGGATAAGGGTCATGGCCAATCCTGGTCAACACAGTGGGGTGGCGTCCCTGTGAGCACAGAATCCGCATGACCAATCTTTTCACCTTCTGTGCTGGGCTCTGCTCCTGGCTATAAGGGGCGGGGTTTCCTGGGATCCCCCCTGGCAATCAGTACTTCATCCACTAACTCTTCATTGCATACTTTCTATTTTTCATTAATGCTGAGATACAGTAGTGAACAAAACAGATGGAACTAAATGAAACTGCAGAGGGAAAAGATAAAAAAAATAAAACAAATGGTAATAAATACCATGTAGATAAAGCAGAGAAAGGGACAGGGATGGGGAGGAGGAGGGTCATGCAGAGGAAGTGGAATTTTAAATAGAGTAGTCAGGGAAAGCCTCACTGAAAATATGGCATTTGAGTGAAGGCCTAAGGAAGTGAGGGAACAAATCATCAAGATATCAGTGGGAAGAACATTCCAGGCAGAGGAAGAACAAGTGCAAAGGTCCTGAGGCAGGAGTGTGCCTCACGAGTTCACAGAACAGCAAGGAGACCAGTGTTGTCAGAGAGGAATGATGGGGAGGAGGTCAATGGGTGAGTGAGAGCGGACTGTATGGGGCATTAAGCATTGTCCACACTCTGGCCAAAACCCTGAGTAACACAGGAAGACTCTGGAGTGGTTTTCTAAGTAAGTTACTCTTGCTCTACAGGTCAAGATTGGAAGTAAAAAGACCTGGTAGGGAGCTGTTGCAGTAAACCCGGTGGGAGATGACAGAGTCTTGGACCAGGATGGTAGCAAAAGAAATGGTGAGCAATAGTAAGATTCTAGATGTAGTCTGTAGGTAGAATCTAAAGGATCAAGTAAGGGCATAAGAGAAAGAGAGTCAAGGATCTAACTTGTTTCTATTCCAGTAGCTAGAGGTTACTATTTGCCAGAGGGCAGACACTAAAAGGATCACGTCAAGGTAAAGGCAAAAAAAAAAAAAAAAAAAAAAAAAGTGAAAACCGGAAGTTTCACTTAAATTGTCTCTCTGATTTATTCAAGTGAAGGGAGCACAGCCTTATATACATATGTAAATGCTGCGGTGGGTCCAAGACAGAAGGAGTGTTTGACCAAGGCTCTGAAGAACACTGGTCTCAGATGAGGAAAACAGTTGCTCGCTCTATCAGGTGAGAGGGCCCAGGGGCTAAGGCATAAGGCAGTCTAGTCTGGTAGCAATGAGCGCACCAAGCTTCTGAGATCAGACGACATCAGGCGTGTTTTGGGGTGGTATGGCGCTAGACTCACATCTTGGTTTCTAATACCGTTCTCCAATAAAAGGAACCAGGGCTCCTTGGAGAAATGGCTGATTCTAGGATTGGTGCAGGACAGACACAAGATGAGTCTGGAGCATCTTGTTCAGAAAGAAAAAAAAAAAGAGGTTATGTCCAATAAGCACAGGAGCCAACTAAAAAAGCTCCCAATGGCTGGCACAGAAATAATATGAGCCATAAAATAAACAAAGTAGTACTGGATTGTAACTCAATGTATTCGTAAGTCCAAATGACTGAATAAATAAATAAACAGGTGGAAAGAGACTAATCTGTGAAGAATTCCAAATAATCTACATAGATACTCTGCCCTCAAAGAGGTGAAGCACAAATCTCCACTCCTTAATTGTAGGCTCTGCGGGTGACTTCCTTCCTGAGTATAGCGCACAATATGGGAATAGGGAGTAACTTTACATTGGAGAAACCTGACAAACACTACTCCAGCCATCACGGTTGATACCACCAGTGATATTCCAAGTTGGTAATATGTACACTTAATATGGGATGAAAAGGGCACTTTACTTCTGTGGTCTTCTTTCCAAAAAACCCATAACCCCAGTCTAACAATGAGAAAATTCCAACACAGGAGCATCCAACAAAATACCTGAGTGGTACTCCTGGAAACGGCCAAGGTCATTAACAACAAGGAAAGTATGAGAAGTCATCACAGCCAAGAGGAGGCTAAGGAGATCTGACAACCAAAGGGAATGGGTTTCCTGAATGGGATCTTGAAAATTAAGAAAATCTGAACAACGTATGGACTTTAGTAATGACAATGTCTCACAACTGGTTCATTCATTGCAACAAACGTACCGTATTAATGGAAGATGTTGATAAGAAGGGAAACTGGCTGAAGGGTATTTGGAACTCTCTGGGCTATCCTCTCAATTTTTCTGTAAGTCTAAGAGTTTTCTTAAAAATTTTTCTGGAAGTCTCCATTTAAGATTTCATAACTATTTGCCTCTGCATCAACATTCTGGCCTTCAAAAGCGTGTCTGTGAGAATACTCTAGCTGAAAAGAAACTGGGGTTAGAAAATCTTGCTAAGCATGGGCTTCTCTTCGATGGCATTTATAATGACTAGACAGAGCTTGGCTTTCGATTTCCTAGGCAAATCTCTCCCTGAATCATTTGTGTGATGCACAGTACTTAAATCCTCTTTCAGAATAATCCCACATATCAGTAAGAAAGGAGATGCTTTGCTTTCCAAGTTTAACCTTGTCTTGGAAATGTAAACATAACATCATAGAATTCAATTACCCTTTACAAATGAGCAATTTCAGGCTTGAAGACTGATTTCTGTGTAGTTCATAACAGAGTCAGGCTGGACTCCAGGCCTGGCTGAACTGTAATGCTCACTACACCCCAGTAAAGTATTACAACATTCCACAAACTCTGCATCACGGCTTCCTGGCCAACCGACCCTAGATTAGCTAAGCTACATGGGGGGGCTTTTCCTGTTGCCTCTCTCTTACTGTATTACTCGTGTTCTTGGTTTTATCAGTAACGGGGCTTGTTACTTACATTTGTAATCATTCCAACATCAGTGAAAAGATGGAATTATGAAAATGATGGTTGTTAAATCTTTCCAGAGAAGGGGTGTGCAAACTCTGGTGTGCTGGATTTTAACACAGACTCATCCTCCCTCTCACCCTAGCACCAGGATCCCAGCACCTCTCACCCTGACACCTGATCTTGGCCGTGTGGGATGTGCCTGAAAAACAGACCTCCCCAGAGGGATTCTGATTCAGGTGGCTCATGGACCAAAAGCTTCAGTGCAGACACGGATCACCTGGGGATGTTGTTAAAACGCAGTTTCTGATTGGACAAGTCCAAGGGGGGACCTAGCTGGCCTGTGTAACAAGCTCCCAAGTGAGTCGATTCAGCTGTTTGTTCAGGTAGCAAGGGTCTACTTAAGGTAATCCATTATACCTAATCTTATTAAGGTTTTTTTTTTTTTTTTTTTAAGTTACAGGTTATTAGGGAACGCTTTTTAGAATGGCTTGTCTTTTCTTTTTTTTTTTTCTTTTTTAAGTAGGCGCCACACCCAATGTGGGGCTCAAACTCACAACCCTGAGACCAACAGTCACACATTCCACTGACTGAGCCAACCAGGCACCCCTGGCTTGTCTTTTCCTTTTTCTTTTCACTGTGTTAGAAGACACACAACATAAAACTTACCAGTTTAGCCATTCTTAAGTGTATAGTTCAGCAGTGTTAAAGTACATTTAAGTGTTGTATAACCAATCTCTTTTCATCTTACAAAACTGACATTATACACATTAAACAATTCCCCTTTTCCTCTGCCCCCAGTCCCCTGGAAACCAGCATTGTACTGTCTTTACGAATGTGACGAATCTAGGTACTTCATATGACTGGAATCATAAAATATCTGTCTTTTTGGTGACTGGCTTGGTTTGTCCTTTTAAAAACATGTAATCAAATCCTTCCTGCCTTCCTTCTGTAAGCCTGGGTCTTGTCCCATAGATTTCTCATTCTGGCACAGTTTTAAGAAGAGAGTGCCTTTTCACAAGCCCTGAGAGCCAACTTGCTCCTGTTTTGTCTTTTGTTTCTTTATAAGAGAATACGGTAGAAAGAATGCTGTATTTGAAGGCAAAAGGGGAGAAAATGACGCAGCGACTCAGGAGGATTTAGTGATTTCCGTGTATGAAAAGATGAGGCTAACGGTATCTCCCGGCCACAGAAGCTCAAATAGGATGCGGAAGAAGGATAAACATTAAAACCTAAAATGATTTGGTTTAATTTTAAGAGATTGTCTCTGCTACCACTCAGGACTGCGGAATACCACTGTGCACCCAGTTCCTCGAAGGCTACAAAAGAACAAGCCACAGTCCCGCACAAACCAGTACCAGAGCAGCACTGTCCAAAATTGATGCAAGCCATGTTGGCAGTTTTAAATTTCTAGCAGCCACATTAGGAAGGTCGATTTTAGTAATAGGCTTTATTTAACCCAGTATATCCTAAACTTTGCCATTTCAACGTGCAATCAATATAAAAAAATTATTACTAAGACAGTCTACATTCTCCCCGCCACGCCCCAGATTCTTCAATAACTGGTGTCTATTTTCCACTTCCGGCACACATCAGTTTGGACTAGCCACGTTCCAAATGCTCAACAGCCACATGGGGCTAGCGGCCCACCATTGGGCAGCACTAGCTTAGGGTCAAATTTCAGAGATCAGCAGTATCTTTCGAGGAGTGATGCGTTGAATGTGGACAGGTTGAGGTTATGGGATAAAATCTGAATCCAGAGATACAGGCCTCAACGGAGAAATAAATCTTACGTTTGAATACACTGAAGAGACCGTATTCACAGTTCTTATATGCTATCAGAATGCCACACATTTTAATCACTGAGTAGCACTAGAATTCAATTTGTTACCACCATTAAGCCTATTTACCAGCAAAGAGCCCCTTTCCCTCATTTCTCTTTTTGCAGTTCTCATACTTTTAATTTTTATTTATAGTGTGTGTGATGAATTCGGAGGTGGAAATAAGGCAGATTTCCTTTACACCCAAAACCACTCATCTCTAGCCTCGCTCAGTGCTGGATATTGAGAGTTGAACTGAAAAGCAGATGGTGTGGGGCGCCTGGGTGGCTCAGTTGGTTAAGCGTCTGCCTTCAGCTCAGGTCATGATGCTGGGGTCCTGGGATGGAGCCCCCGCATCGGGCTCCCTGCTCAGTGGGGAGACTGCTTCTCCCTCTGCCCCTCCCCCCCACTTGTGTGCACTCACGCGGGCGCACACGCGCGCTCTCTCTCTCTCAAGTGAATAGATAAAATCTTTAAAAAAATGAGAAGCAGATAGTGTGGGGATAGCCTCCTAGATTCTTTATTTTGTCTCTTTGAAAACACAAGTAATCTCACTGGCTGCTTTCTCCTAATACTTTCTTTCTACCTTATTAAAGTATTCACAGCCTGATAGATTTTAAAGATGCAATTAATTAGGGTTATATACGGGGCTTTTAAAAAGCCACATAATTGCTAACAAAATACCAATCAGGCTGATGCACCGTGAGGCCAGAGAACCACCAGTTATTACCCAAACCTTAAATTACACAGAGAGGTAAAAATACACAGCCCGTTTTTTCCGCATACCACACTCAGAAACCCGCGTGTGAGGTAGGCTATCATCAGGACAGGAAGAGGCATTTTCACCGATAAACTTCTCAACAGAGCTGGGGACTGTCGCTTCCAAGCCCCTGACTATACCTTCCAACGCATTACCATCGGCCTTGCTGGAACAATCTTCCTCGGGTCTTCTCTCAAGGTTTATAGCAACAAGCACATTCAACTGCTCTCAAGTTCGCTGTCTGTTTTCTCTACCACAGCATTTTTCTCCTTAAATTCAGTCCTCTCTAGCTTTCCAACTATGGAGACAACATCTGTTCTTCCATGCTCCGTCTCAAGCTTAAATTTGTTCTTTCCCTTTCACTGATTCATCTTTTAATAATTCTGATTTTAAAGTTAAGACATTGCCCTCATCCTTCTACTCATACCTTCTCACTCAGACACAGTCGGCCCTTGAACAGCATGGGTTTGAACTGAGTGGGTCCACCTGTATGCAGAGTTTTTTCAACAAATACAGTACAGTACTGTAAATGTACTTTGTCTTCCTTATGATTTTAATAACACTTTCGTCTCTCTAGCTTACTTTATTGTAAGAATACAGTATGAATAATACACATAACATATGAAGTTAAGCAACAGTTATCAGTAGGGTTGCTGGTCAAGAGTAGACAATGAACAGTTAAGTTTTGGGGGAGTGAGAAGTTATATGTGAATTTTTGACCAAGCAGGGGCTCAGCACCCCTAACCCCCATGTCGTTCAAGAGTCAGCCGTCTATCACCCATGTCTAGGAATTCAACAACTTCCTCCACTCTTTCAAAGATGACCTTTCAGTTGACATTTCCAGTCCCTAGCTGGATACCTACTTAAGAAGGTATTGCTTTTAGCATATGTACACCTGACCATGAAACTTTAGAACTGTGTCCAAAGAACGATAAGCGATTCCTCATTGGGTCTCACATCTATCTTACGTGGAAGCAAGATAAGGGAAGAAAAACAACAGTCAACAATTTGGGGGAACCAAACATGGTGGTGACTGCTAAACAAATTCCACTTGGTTACAAAACCCAGGTCCCCTTTCTCACTTAACTAATACCTCTACTTTCTCAATGAATATTTGCCACTACTTCATATCCTAAGCCCCATGGGCTGTACCTCAACAATACTCAAACTACCCATATTCCTGAAGCTGGACCTCAGATCATGTCACACGAAGAAATGTTCTGAAATTCTTAACTCTGGTAAACCATTTCGTGAGCAGAAACTTACCTTCTAGCTCCCCCCACTCCTTTCCACCTGCTCCAACACTCGTGACCCTGCGTCCCTGGACTCTTCATCACTCGCTAAGGTCAGCAGAGGATGTTTCCCTGCCTTCCCTCCATTTCCCTGCCAGTTCGGCCTGGGACACACAGCACGTACATTCATCACCAGTGCTTATAACCAGCTAGCTACCTCCCTGTGTGCTCGTGATGCCCAAACTAGAGAGTTCCCAAACTAGTTGTTCCAGCTTCCCTCTCTTGTATGCCTGAGATTCCTAATACCCAACTGCCACACTGTGCTCCTAGAGAGCTTATGAAGTGTCCCTTCTGGATTCTCTTGTAACAGCCTGGACTTGAAATGTCCAGCTTTAGTTGACAATGGAGTTGTCTCCTAACGATCAGAGGAATGAATGCTGATTTATATTTCAGGGTTTTTTCCAACTCAAAACTTCGCAGGAAAGGAAAAAAATATATCCTAAAAGATGCAAAGCTACTTAGGGCAAAAGGAACTAGATAAAGAGAGAATTCAACAGGAAAAACAAAAAGACGTTACAGAATTTAACAAAAGAGCTTGCTATGCTATGGTATTTGGAATTAGCACAACCTTCTACTGGTGCCAGAACATTGCTAAGTCCTCAAAGCTTTGTTAAAACATAGAAAAAAGGATTAGAATTCTGTCACTGTACTTGCAACACTCTGTAGGGAAGAAGGACACAATACCTAATAGAATAAATAAGGATACATGATTCGTTAAGCTCTTCAATAAAAATATGTTTTGGAGATTTACCCAGTTCCATGGAGACATGTTTTAAAAATCCCGATTTTTTTTTCCAATGAGGATGGGGCCCAGCTAAATTAGAATTCTCCCTGTCTTATCACTCTTCTGTGGACTTAGAAATTGCCACTCTGCTTTGTAAACAAGGCTTAGTTTCATTATTGTAAATCAGTCCGCCGGGGCTTACCACTCCTGAGAGAACTGAAATAATTGAATTTCTGGACTTCTAAGGAAGAGGGTTTGGGGCAGGAAATTAACACATTAAGGCTTCCAAGGAGTGTATCACACACTATTTAGCAGGAAACTCCCCCTGGAAAATTCAGATCCCATGTCTCTAATCCAGTATCTCATGGCTTCTAAGACTGGCCCAACTAAGCCATCTGTCTACACCTGCTAATACTCACGAGTAAAAGCTAAGAAATTCCTGTGAATCTCTGTGATAATGGAACATAAAGCCCACATTATAACAAATAATGGACCCGATTTAAAAAAAAAAAAAAAGAGGCACCACTGTAATCTGTTTAAAGATAAGTCAAAAAACCCTAGAAAAATCTAAGGTCAGTTAAAGGATACGCAAAATCTGAGCCTACTGATCAGAGCCTTCCACGGTAACGTATTATGTCTGTGTTGACAGAACTCCTTGTGTCATGTGCGAGAATGAGAGCGAGGCTCTTCTTAAACCTAGTAATTTTCTTTTACCACTATGACTTCAATCACGGATGTAAATGAAAATACTGCTCACTTTGCTACTTTTCTGCTTGAATGAATTTTATAACGAAACGTCTGTTCTCTCCTGACAATACACAACTGTCATTCAAACTTTACACACCAGGCAAAGAGCGAACGCATTTTTCCGATGCCAAATCATTTAGCTATGCGTCACCACAAGCTGCAGTGCAGGGAAAGATGCTGCAGTTTAAAATTCTCTCAAGCAAAAGCAAAAGCATCAGAGATAGGTGCATTCAGGCTTCAAACATTCTCAGACTCCTTCTTCCCGACTCAACACAGCCGGCCCCGCCCTCCTTTCCTGGCCCTTGTCAACCAGAAAGCGTGGAACTGTGCCAAAGCCCATTCCATGACCCAAATGGTCTTCCAGGTCAATAATCCAAAGTCACATGAAAACTCCGTCTTCAGTGGACCTCTCCAGGGAGCAAATATTTTGAAGAGCAAGCATTCCAGGCACGCAGAAGCTCAGCCTTTAAATCAAACTAAATCTTAACTAGTTTTTCAAAGGGAGGCCCTATTGTACGTAGAAGGCACATAAAAGTGTTTGAGGAAGGCAGATCTCTCACTTAGCTTTCACACTTACAAATGAGGAATCTGTGTGTGATTAAGGCTTACCATTACAGGGGGTAATTCTAGGGTATTTCTCATTCCAAATAATAGTTTCTGTCTTTTGCTTAAGATTATAAAGATGGCTAAAATGTAGGTTAGAGGAAAAATCATGCTTAGGGTCTCAGCTGTTTTAACCCGGAAATGTTGTGGTTTTAGAAAAAAGCTGAGGGCAGACTTTTGATTTTTGGTAAGAATACTGGTTATCAGAATCTTCTAAGAAAAGTAGAAATGATTTGCCATTTTCTGGGCAAACGCAGACTTTCTAGTGATGTACAAGGCTAACAGGACACAGGATCTCCATTACCTGAGTTTAAAGTGATCCATTTCATGGTTTAATGCACTGTTTATTCAAAGGCATGTCTGCCTTTCTCCCAGTCAAAAGAAACAAAAGGTCAGTTCCCTCTCTTGGCTTGACACCCCTCCTAACTCATGCTATTCATTACGTGGTAATTCCAGATGTTTCATTTTCGGTTGATGTTCAAACTGTCTGGATAGCTGGCTATTTACATAAAGATATATATATATTTCATGACTATAGATCAGAGGGCTACCTTTTTGGAAAAACAGAGCTAATGGCATGAAAAACCAACTATCACAACCAAGTATAAAAGACATCTTTGATAACAGTTCTCATGTACAAATGAACATGCACTAATTGCAACAAAAAATAACATTTTTACTCATTTAGACAGCTGTTTAATTGATATTCCTACATTAGGACAGTTTTCCATGTTTTGCTTTCAGAAGCAATTCTCTTCTCTCCAGTTACACTTTTAGCACAAATGTAAGATATCCTCACAGTGGAAGATGCTAATTCCAACACTGATATCACAGCTATATATATATATATATATATATATATACATCTATTTGTATATAGATCTATTTGTATATACATCTATTTGTATATAGATGTGTGTATATATATATATATATATATAGCAAGAAACTTATTTAAAGTGTAATTAAGAGGATTTTGCTTACACGTCTATCTTCATTTCTTTTCTTTTTTTTTTTGAGGTTCCGCCTGTCTGTCATCCATTTCTTGACTTCTATAATTATATCCTCCATTTCTTTAAAAAAACATGTGGAAAGTGAATACATAAACAGTCCCTAGGGATTTAAGCTTGATACATTGTATTCTTGCTACTAGTTGTCACTGACTGGCAGAAAAAGCAGAACAAGGAAACAACCCTTGATTCTGGTGTACTGATAATTACAGCCAGATACAGGGTGTATTTCTGCATCAATATTAGAGTTTATACATTAAGCCCATTCAAATCCAATTAATTCTTCTGCATGAAATCCAGGGTCCAGGAGACTTTTAAAAGAATCTGAAAACAATCCAATCCTTTGCCTAAAACAGATCTGTATCCCAAATGGTACAATAAACTAACAGAGAAAAATGGAATAGGCAGAGTCCATGCTCGTATAGTCTTCATTTAATCTGAAAAGCCCAAATTTATCATTTATTGATTACTGATAAGGAAACTCACATACACCATAGACGAAATATCCAAATGAGCTAAGAGCTAAGGGACAAGGCTAATTATCAATACTCTGGGAGTCACACGGAGTCTGACGACCAGTAAATACTTGGGAGGCCTGGCCTGGATTAACAGCTAAAGAATCATCAAGCCAGCCCTTCAGAAGCCACTGTACTGATGAGGTTCCCTGGTCAGTTATGTGTATTATAAGAGAATGAACAATCCAGGAGGACTCCTACAAAATGCCAGCCAATATGGAGGATTTTTCGAGTGGGCTACAGAAAAAGGAGCCAGAGAAGGAGAATGAGAGGCAGCTGAAAGAAAAACAGAAGCACCAGTGTAATAACGGTGTTGTGGGAAGAAGGCAACGACCAACAGGGTTAGATACCACTGCGAGGTTAGAGAAGACAGAGAAGTGTCTGCTGGATTTGATGAGAAAACCAGCAGAGCCCATTCCATGGAGTTGAAGGGAGGGATGCCTGATAACAGCTGGCTGGGAAGGAAACGGGAGATTAGGAAGGCAAAACAGAAAGGGCTGACTACCCCGTCAAGTCAAGAAGCGCAGCTGTGAGTGGGTAGAGCGACGGTGCAAGTTAAAGATGTGAGGTCGAGGGGCACCTGGGTGGCTCAGTCGGTTAAGCGTCCGACTCTTGGTTTCGGCTCAGGGCATGATCGCAGGGTCCTGGGATGGAGCCCCACATCGAAATCCACACTCATTAGGGAGTCTGCTCGAGATTCTCTGCCTCTTCCTCTGCCCCTCCCCCCACCCATTCTCTCTAAGATAAATAAATAAAATCTTAAAAAAAAAACAGATGTGGGGTCAAGTAACTAATGTGAGGGCCCAGGGGTCTCCGATGAATAGGGAAATATGAGGAGGCTAAAAATTACTGACATATGAAGTGAAATGAAGGGTCTATTACCAAAGGTAATTACAAAGTCAAAGACTGTAGATAACACAGTTAAAAAAAAATCTACTGAAGGGGCCCCTGGGTGGCTCAGTTGTTAAGCGTCTGCCTTCAGCTCAGGTCGTGATCTCAGGGTCCTGGGATCGAGCCCCACGTTGGGCTCCCTGCTCAGTGGGGAGTCTGCTTCTCCCTCTTCCACTCCCCCTGCTTGTGTTCCCTCTCTTGCTGTCTCTCTGTCAAATAAATAAAATCTTAAAAAAAAAAAAAACTACTGAAGAACATATGTGCATTGGTTCCCATGAATTTAGACTCAATTGAGAATTCTAAGAACTTAAAATGAGAACAAAGGTGGAAAAAGAGAAATAAGCTCAAATTATTTAAATGGCATAACTTCTTGGCACACTGGACATGAGTCCCCAGTGTATTAAATACACTTAGAGAATACAGAACACATCATAGCCCCTGACTGACAATTCTAAGTTCTCAGTAAAACAAGAAGAGGGAGCCACATGACTCACTCACAGGAATCTAGCAACTCAGAGCTGATAAGACACCACACAATAAAGAAGGGGGATCTTCAGTGACAGCCAGACCTTTGGGATATAAACACACACAAAGGCGTACACCATATTCTTAGCAAACTAGTTAATACTGAAGGGTATGGTTTAGGGGAATGTCAGCTAGGAGACACAGTCTTGAAAATGCATGTACCTAATCAATGAACCAATAGGATGACCCCAAATTTTAATGTCACATAAACCTCTCGAGGGGGAGTACTTACATCTACACATCAAGCACCTACTAAACACCATATACATCTCATCATTTACTAAAGGCATTTAAATAGGGTGGTAATTAATGGTTAGTATTCAAAAACATGACCCTAACTCTTCAGATACAACATGAGAATCTGAAAGAACTTTCCAAACTCCATCACCATTATAAATGACATTTAGAAGTGGGTTTCTGCTAAAACAATCCTTTATCATTAGAATTAAAAGCCAAGGATAATGAAACTATCATGAACTAATCTAAATGGTATGCTTTTTCTCTGAACACAGATGCCTCTGGCATACGCTGGCTTTAAACCACGTGGAGAACAGGTCAGACCCCCATCTCCTAGAGATAAGCATTTAATGTACTTCTATCTGGATCCCAGGAAAACTTGGTTTCTTCCTAATCAGAGATTCCTGTGTTGACTTTTTGGTTGTTAAATAAAACCTGCCTTTTCTCTGTTGATCAATACTGGGTAAAGTAAAGTAACTAACATTTACTGTAACCGCAGAGATTCTTTTAGGCATGTGAAATTGATGCTTTACGCCCTTTCCTTTCCTTGCCTAGTGTTTGGGCTACTCCTTCCTTTACTTTTCCTTCCTTTTCTCCATATTCACATTAAATCCTCCATTCAAATCATTCCACAGGCAGCTACTAAGTACCTACCTTGTGCCATGACATCCTCGAAGACTTGGGGATATTTCAGTGAATGAAGCAAAAGTCCCAACTGCTGCAGAGTTTACATCTCAGGCAAAAAACCAATTTTTTCCAAACTTATGGTCACTAAGGGAAAACATTCTTAGTCTTCAGCTCCATGCACCGTTTATCCCCAGTAAAGCTCTACAATTATTCTTTGCCCTGTCAGGCTGTCAATCCACTGCTTACAATACTTTCTCCCAACCTATTATCCTCCTATGGGTTTGCCAGTAAAATCTGAAAGATAATGAGGAGCTATATTGCCAGGTTACTACAGTTTATGGAAATATTACTCCAGAGTAGAAGCGGGGTTTTTTTTTTTTTCCTACTCCAACTGTATCATCTTTTAAAAGAACTGATAGAATAAAAGGATTTATCCTGATGCACAGAATGTACACTGTAACAAGCACTAAAAAAATGGGTATAGCTTGCAGGTGATTTTGGCGTATTAAAGACATGCGCAAGATCAATAAAACCACACTGAATGTGAGATATGTTTCTGGGCACCACATAAAATAGCCAAATAAATTTCATGTCCTCCCAAATACAAAAGGTGATTTTTGTACTATTCCAAACTTCAATAATCGACCATCTTAGTTCTGTTCTAATTTTCCAACATTATGCACCAACCCTACCAACACAACTACCGTCCTTGGGACCTTCCCATGCATGTTTGCTAATTCATGTCTCTTCGTTGTCTCTACATACGCCTTAGGATGGATATAATGCCTCCCTCTGGAGATGCTTCTCTCACATGCTCCAGCTCACACTACCATCATCTGCTTAACTCCTGTTTTTACACCAGTCCCTCATCCTACTTACACAGGAAATTCATACTATCTGGTCATGAAGTGGCTGGTTAATTAAGACTGGGAATTTAAACAGATTTGTGGTAAGGGGAAAACTTCCAGAGAAGAGGAGGTTACTTTTGATCATGTTGAGCTTGGTTCCTCAACATGATCAAACACCTATTACTAAATTAGAGATCAGCCTATTTCCAGATCGAAAAGGATCACAAATACAAACCTCTACAACATCTAACATCATGACATTCTGCCCTACATTCTGCAAAACAGGTATAAAGGTAATTTTATATCTGTAGAGTCATGAATTAAACCCAAGGAAAAGCAAACATCTCATGAAGTCGATATATACCACACAAGAAGCTCAGCTATTAAATCAGAGTTTAGCTTTATCTACCTCAAAGTTTAGGCAGCTAAATAAGGACACCCCTCTAACAGTAATGTGACTTGCAACTTTTAGTTTTAAAAGAAATTTCCTACATCAGAAAAACTGCCTGGGAGCCTTAAACTCACCTTCTTTCTGCCACAGACCTACTTGATAAATTTCTCCACAGCAGGAAGAGGTAATAAAAACCATCGACTGCCATCTCATTTAGGGGTCACTTCTGCTACCTACTCTTCCCCTTCCCCCATTTCTGAATTCTGTTCTTAAATAGCTGTTTTTCTTGACTTTTTCCACTGCAGGTCTGTCTTCTCACCATGACAGTTAAATTTCACACCCGAGCCCACACCCCCCACCCCGGGGCAACGATGATGTATTCTTTCCTTTTTATGTTACAACTTTATTACTTTTCACCTTTTGGGTTTTCTTTTTCTGGCGTTAACGCTTGCCTCCATTTTAAAATTTGCTTTATTTTCTGTGCATCCTTCAGGCGTGCCCCTCTTCCAAAGTCTCCGACAGTACTTTGCCACCACTCTAAGCACAGGCAAGCCTGTCCAGTAATGCATCAGTGCCATTTTTATTCCTGGAGACCTCCCCTGCCCAGGGACCCTCCCGTTCTCCTCCACCGTGGACTGGATGCTCTCCCAGGGCTGAGCAGCCGTTGCCATGGGACTTCCCTTCACCATCAGGTTTCGAAGCTAAAGCCTGAGACTCACAGGCATGAACGGCAGGAGTGGAAGGGAGAAACAAGAGCAAAAAAAAAAAAGACTCCTGGGGCACGTCTCCAGTGTGAGCTGAAGTTTACTACGCCATGTGGAGAAGAGGGAACGTTTAATGCAGCCATTCAGATTAAGAGAACTTACCCTTAGACTCTACGGTAAAACAAGTATTGAGGACTTTCTGGGTCAAGTACTAAAATTTAAATACCTCATAAGATCCTTTGACACTGAGATGGAAGTACATCTTAAGCCAGGCTTTAGATTCACTGTCGTCTGCATGGCACTTCCTACATTCACGATGCTTTTTTGTGTCACTGTGAAAAACGGGCACACTTTTTCTCCTCAGTGCTTTTCAGTTAATCCTTTCATTGTGTACAAACATCAAATTACTTTTAAAAAATGCACTGAAATACCTGAGAGAAATAATTTTCCTTAATTGTACTTCCGTAATCTTGACAGATTTAACTCTTCCCTTTACAATAAATAGTTAATCCTTTAATGGGTACTATTTAGAGAGATTAGAAAAATAAGCGGTACCTAACGCACAGCATTAAAACTGAAAAACCTGGAAGTCCACAAAAAAAGCATTTTTTAGTTCTTTTCCTAGGGAAGAAATATATTAGAAACTTCCCATCATTGGGGCGCCTGGGCGGTTCAGTTGGTTGAGTAACTGACTCTTGATTTCCATTCAGGTCATGACCTCAGGGTCCTGGGATCAAGCCCTGCATTGGTCTCTGTGTTCTGCTTGGGGATTCTCTCTCTTCCTCTCTCTCTGCCCCTGCCCCCTACTCTTGTGCTTACTCTCTAAAATAAATAAATCAATCTGTTTAAAAAACATTTCCCGTTATTTGTGATGGTATTAAGTCCACGTCTAATATGGTTTACGTATTATTTACATCACTTTTTTAATTGTAGTCCACTAATTAAAATATAATGAAAAATGGGGTTTCATGGTGAGGGTCTAACTTAACTCAGTGAATTCCATTTTTTATGCTGGGTTTAACCACTTTCCTGCCCCAAGAACCATAATCAGAGCTATCTGCACCACTCTAAATTTTTCCCTTATATTTTATATGTCTTCTTTTGCAATTATTCGCATGGCACTAAGTCCCCAAAAATCTTGCACAAGTTTTGTTGTACACAAATCGTGTTTTTTACTATAGCATTTTGGAAAGTTATTTACTGCCTAGAACAGTAAGCAAAATCAAGACAGGATGATCTTAAGTGTGTTATTTATCTTGGGAAATACAATGATGAGAATTGAGTTCTAAAGACAAAAAGGAAAGTCAGTTTCCTTTCTCTGCTGGAGGAAGTGACGCTGTAGGAAGTGACCCAAGCCACTCCAACCTGAGAAAGGTGTTCACAAGTTACCAGAGTGAAAAGAGAACTTTTGGATGAAAGTCAATTTCTTTCTTGTTTCCTCACCATAATCACTTGTAATCATTTACATCAGGAAGACAAAAATTCCACGACAAAAGGCACAGCTTGAGGTTAGCTGGAAACATTATGGTTCTTCATATTAAGTTTATGTTAAAACAACAAACTGATGATTTCCAAGACTGAATTACACAGATGTAACTAGGAAGCAGCTGTTTTCTGGTTGGCACAGAAAAGTAAATGTTTCAGACCCTCAGATCTGGTAGGATAGTAGCAATTCCAAATATTCGGAGAGAGAAACTCAAAAACTCAAAATAACATATCCATTATATTCAGCTGATGTATTATTAAATCTAAAGGCATTTTTTGTCTTTTTAAAATAAAGTAGGGGACAACGTGAGTATGTGAAATTTAAGTTACATGACTTTTTTACTTCTTGGATGCCAGTGTCTATTTGTCTCCATATGTGAAAAATAATTAAAAAGCAGTATTGAAAAGAAATTAAACACAGAATATGCTTTTCATGAGGTTAGCTGTTCATTATAAAAGATGACAGTAAATATAGGGGCCGTAACTCACTCATACGGATAAACCACAATAATCTCAATTTTTTGATTTTCATATTCCAGTACCTCTTGGAGAGAGCCACAATGCGCATATACAACTAGCAGTCCAACTCAAACAGTGCTTGTATTTCATACCAAGAAACGGCAAAACATGAATAACCAGAGTAACAGGATGTGCCTGAGTAACTATTCACCCTTTTTATGACTGAATTATTAGCTTAAAAAAAAAAAATGACCTACTCTCAAAAATTCCAACCTTAGTTGCCAAGAGCAAAAGTACTATGGGTACACATAAAACAGGTATATATTCAGTAACAGCCTGAAAATAATTGTTTAGATGTACATTTAAATTAAAAAAATATCATAATATATCTATTAAAAATGAATGAAAACAGCAATGCTTTTTAAAAAATCACTACCTTTAATCATGATCAATTACCATTCTTCCTGAAACAGTGAACCATGTTCTATACATACTCTGTACGGTCCTACCTTCAGGATTTTTACTTATCCTTTGTCTAAATCCCCAAATTAAGATATCCTCCAGGCTTGTCCCAGTCCTTGAAATTCTGGCTCAAATGCTACTTCCTGCTAAGTCTTCTTTAAATTTCTCAGCTGAAATTCCCCATACCCATTGCTAAACTATAACCTGTAAAAGAGGAGGGACCACAGTTTAACTATCTTCTTGGCCACACATGTAGGTAGTGGATACTTACACAATGAATATATTAATTATACTTTTTATTAGTCATTTTTATAGGATTTATTTCTCTGTGAACAGTCCATTGACTGTTTCTCAAGTTGGAATTTAGAGAAAACATTATTCTAAACAGTCCCTTTTATTACTCACAAATAATAGAAATTAGATTTTTAAACTTACTATCAATAAAAAAATGTAGCTTAATGGAGTATATCTTTAAACTTAGAATCATAAATCAGTATTAAAAATTTCCTTCATATCTTCATATATAATTAAATAGCATACATGTATTTTATTAAAGTGACTACAAGATTTGCAGGACATTCAATCAAGAACTGATTACAAAAAGAAAACAAATGACTGCAAAGTATTTACCACGATGTTCATCACAGCACCATTTATAACCACCACCACCACAAAATAAAGGAAACAGTTAAATCACCAAAAGTAAGGAATAGACACATTACAGGGTCTGGTATAAGGTTAAGTTTAAAAACTGTACTTCCTAAGATTATTTAATTTCATGAATATAAAGTAGTATAAAAATGTGAGGTGAAAAAAAGTTCACAAAACAAGAAACAAGAATTATATAACTGTGAAATATACTAAAAGCAAACTATATGCAAAAAAACACAGACTGAAAGCAAGTTGTTATTTCTTGGTTGTGGTTGCATTTTCTCAACTTGGCACAATGAACATGCATTACTTTTGTAATCAGAGAAATTTAAGTACACAGTTATAATTCTTAGCACGTCCTACAAAGGAAAATTCCCATTACCCCACACTATTCCCTTTTCAATGCATCACTGAGAATCACTGGAACAGTACCACTGCGAATAAACTGACATTTCTTTTCTGTGCCTATCATCTGGGGCCTGCATCAATGAATTTTGTGTTTTAATAAAGCAGTGACAGCAGAGCACCCCACGGGGCATAGCAGGAGATTTTCAAAAATTACTGTTTTTCTTTATAATAACTGTTACTTAATGACTCTTGAATGTTATCTCCCACAACAACAACAAAAAGGACAAAATTAAAGATTTAACTACGTGAGTCATTCATGCTATCCTAGCTCTTACCCCAGACAAAACACAAGTTGTCAAAAGTTCCAGAAAGAAGACAGAACAGCAGGTACAATAATTAAAACAAAAAGATGAAACTAAATTGGAGTTGGAGACAACAAAGATCGCTAATTTTTTCTTTTCAAAATTTGATTCATTAAAAAAAAAAAAAAGTCAGGGGGGCGCCTGGGTGGCTCAGTCGGTTAAACGTCTGCCTTCAGCTCAGGTCATGATCCCAGGGTCCTGGGATCGAGCCCCGCATCGGGCTCCCTGCTCAGTGGGAAGCCTGCTTCTCCCTCTCCCACTCTCCCTGCTTGTGTTCCTGCTGTCGCGCTCTCTCTGTCAAATAAATAAATAAAATCTTAAAAAAAAAAAAAATCAATGTTTTCAGCTCATTCTGGAGCCAATATAATTAGTGCCAATGGGGAGCCGGCAGAAAGGGGAGGGAGATTTAATCACTGGTGATGGTGGATGACCTACCCAGAAGGAAATCATTTCTGTACATTCTCCTACTTAACCAAACGTCCTTCCTCACTCAGAAGCCATCTACAGGGAGAATGTAATTTCTTCCCATTCAACAATCTGCCCGGAAAGAAATATAACTCCCTTATACAAATTTGGAGGGAAAACAACAAAAAACAAAATCAAAAGCCCTTTCTGAAGAATTAGTAATGATGAATGCTGCTTATATGTGGTTGAAGATAAGAATGGAGACATTTTATTTTAATTTGGCAGTACGGTACTTTTAAAACTAAAAAAAATGTTCCCATAAGGAGTTACTACGACCATACAAAGCTTGTAAGGCATAACCACCAGTACATAAAACGATGATTACTCTGTGTGCTCTTTCAAGCCTTTGACTTCTTTTCCAACTATCACTACCTGTTGACGGATCTGACATTTTATGTGCTGATTTCATTGTCCATCTTTTTCTGATAAAAGTCTCTTGTTTGGGGCGCCTGGGTGACTCAGTCGTTAAGCGTCTGCCTTCAGCTCAGGTCATGATCCCGGGGTCCTGGGATCCAGTCCCGCCTCGGGCTCCCTGCTCAGCGGGGAGCCTGCTTCTCCCTCTCCCCCTGCCTCTCCCCCTGCTCATGCTCTCTCTCTCTTTCTCTATATCTCTGTGTCTCAAATGAATAAAATCTTAAAAAAAAAGTCACTTGTTTATTATAGAAATCAACACACTTAAATAAAATCAAAATCACCTGTAATCTCATGATTTGTAAATAAACACTGGTAAGATTTCTTTTCCATGCATATTTTCTTTTATATTATTGAGAATCAGACTCTATATACTGGCTTGGAAGTATGACAAATTTGGAACATTCATCGGTCCCACGCGAAAGACCACATGAGAAGGAGTCTGATATCTCTCCAGGAACAGTGATTAGCCTTCCCTGATGAGAAAGGTCCAGGGACTCTGGCCATTCCTTATGATAGAATGATGTAGACAATCCTTAAAAACAGAGGACATTCAAGAATTCGTGTCCCTCTGGTGTGCAAAAGCACGGCTCATCAAGCATCATTCCCACAGTATGTATGTATATAACCCAGCACACCATCTCCCAGGACTTCATAAGCAGTTGTACTGACAGAGTGCAGAGGTCAATGAACAGGGGGGAGCCACAGGTACTGGCTGGATGACTGTGCTGGGACATCTGGGCATTTACAAGATTCTAGCATCTACGATAAAATGTTCTCCCATGCCCAGCCCCATTTTTAAAATGAGGTGGAGTCTCATGTAACATTCTTGGATATTGTTCTGCTTCAGCATAAATCCAAGAAACTACTCTGGTACATTATCTGTCAGAATAACCAAATACAAACTTCTCACACCCAAGAAGATTGAGGCAGTTGTGGATAATTCACACAACAGTAGCCACCAAAAGACAAGGCATGACTATCTTAACACTTTACTGAAGGAATAAAATTCAAAATCGAGATGAATCAAATACCTTCAGTTTCTCACCTGACCATGTCTGAATAGTTTCCTGGTCATTACTACTTGTATGTTTGAAAAGCCTTGAATATAAAATGAAACAGAATGACATCTAAGGTAGCAATTCTTTAATTTCTAATACTTTTGGGTTAAGCTATTAGCCCACTTTTGCCCCCAGAAATCAAGAGTAATTTGTCTTATGCAATGCACCCTGCCTATATTGGACAGAACCAAGTGCAGACCAGTGTTAGTTTCAGTGGTGAGTCTATTACACCAGGAAGAGTAGTCATTCTAGTGGAAAGGGGTGGAAGGCTTTGCAAAGAAAATATTCTCCTTGAGCAATGATAATGATGTGTTTAATTCCACATGAGATAATTAATGAAACGTTCATATGATGAAGAACAATCTTACATTCTGGTTCTAGAAGCACAATCAAATGCAAAGGGTGAAAAGAGAAAGCCAACTCACTCTCAAGGGAAATCACCCACTCCATGGAAGGAAAGTGTCAACAGCAACCTCATACACTTTCTCCATCTAGACAAGGAATGCAAGATACTGCTGGGAAAGTATGCCCAAGACAAATACACGATCTGAAGAAAAATAACACAGTACAACACCGATCCTGCATCTGTGCATGCTAGGCATTAATAGGCATTTTTCTCTCCTCAAGCTCTGTTTTGGGTTTTAATATGCTTAATGTTTAAGACAATTTTCTGCTTTCTAGGTAGCTCCCTTCTGAGAACTACCTTCAATAAAATAATGTCTTTTGTCTAAAGGAGAAGTTTGGATATAGCCATAGAGTTTGGGAGGGTACTTACACTAATGCTAAACACTAATTCTTGTTAGAGCAGCAAGTCATATATAAGAATGTTGCTTATTACTACCATCAAGTGGAAAACATCATCATGTGGAGACTGATTCCGTGCCAGAGTCACAACTCTCTCCTTTCTGAATACAATGTGGGTTGGGACTTTTAAAAAAACTGTTACTGATTGCCTCCCATTTACAGCCTTTCTTTCCTTTATGACCTGATTTGGTGAATCAGCTGCTTATTAGCTCCAAAACAATTTTTGTTTTGACCGTAACACTGGATCGTGTATTGAAAGGTCCTGGACTTTGGTCCAAATTCTGTCACAAATACCTGTGTCACGTACAGCAAGACATCCTCCTTCACAGACTCTCAATATTTGTGCCTGTGAAGTGAGACCACTTAGGAGGAACCTTTCTCCATGGTGCAGAACATGCTTTCTCACAATAAAAACATTTTGACAGTTAATCACAGCATTATCATATAATCTTTTGACTTCACATTTACATCTGAAGGCATTTCATACATCTTTTCTTCCTTTTGACAGTACTTTTTCCCTTGGAGTTTTAATTCACTCTTGAGATGGGATGCAGCATGGAGTAGGGCAAGGTGAGCAGCTGGGAAGGAGGAGACAATCAATTTAGGGTCACAGGAAATTTGGGGTCAAAGGAAATTTGCCACAACTAAGCGGCGACATCGTGGTAAACTATATCCATAATGTGGTTTCCATTGTTTAGTCAATTCTGACACTTCTGAATAGATATGAAGCAGGAAGATGTTAAGCAAAACGATATTGTTCACTTTTGAAACAGTTGTAGTTGTGAGTAACCTATCAGGTGTCATCAGCAATAATGCTCGTCCAGAGACCTACTACCTGGTTCCCAGTGAGCTTATATCCTAAACAAAATGTATCTGAAACATTTCATAGAATGGGTGAAAACCAAAAGAAACAGATCATTAATAAGACCTGACCCACCTAATTAACTGGTTCCTGATCTACTTCCTAACTTACACTGAATTAAATGGTCTCTTGGCATAATAACTAAATTGGTTTGAAATACACAGTTCCTGGAGACAGCTGACCTCTATATTTAAACATTACTTATCTTCATCTTATTAAATCTTCTGTTTTTAACCAGTTAGAAAAGAGTTAGAGACCTTGTGAAGTATTTAAGAATAAGGAAGAAGGGGGAACAAGGGAACTCTTGAATTATCAAATATTTAAGAATCTGGTTTTCCACATTCTCTTCATCAATTCCATTGTGAGTAGTAAAACCAGATGAAAACTTCATTCTAATGGCCAATGTTTTCCATTAATGTCTCAAATTATGCACATGCATGAACAGTAAACAGTACATATGCTGTTACAACATTCATGTTTAAGCAAGTATTATACAGATCTCCAGAATATTCAACAGTTACCCTAAGCTTGCTGTTGGGATTTTTTTTTTTTTTTAAATCCCTTTTAGTTTTTACAAGAAGTCACTGGAATGTTTATCAATATTTGTCCACAGCCCCCCTGTAGAGATCTCTATGTCTGTCCTTACAACCATGCAAGCTATCAGACCAAATGCTGATTTCCCCATTGCCTGGTTATATAAAAATATCAACTACGAAGAGACTAGTTACCAAGTCAGATTAAATATGGAGTATGACAGTGTTTCCAGAGGAAAAAGTATGACATCGCACTAAACAGCGCAGTTTTTCAAATCAAAAGTGGAAGTAAAATTTGAGATTGGTGAGAGATACACACATTTAAACCTTAGTGATCTAGCTGGTTCCTCTCGTTTGATATAAGCAGATAAAAGAATTCCCCAACTCTAGTGTCCCAACTATTGCCAGGAGGAGTAATCGGCTGTTTCAGGAAAGAGATTTTGAAGAAATTAGCAGAACGGAAGAGCTTCATATTCGGTTCTCTCTTGTGTGAAGTCTACGTGAGAAAACACACAAGGCCCTAGTTCTCCAAGTCTAGACAGTTAGTGTGCATGAGAATCACCTATGGGATTTGGTAAAATGGGGATTCCTGAACCCCTTCCCCAAGCCTTTTCATTCAGAGTCATGGAATCGGTCTAAGAATCTATAGTTTTAATAAACATTTTAGGCAAATTCATTCTGAGGCAGGAAGCTAAAAATTATTGCTCCCTGCGCTGTCAGAACACAGGATACCTTAAGAGTGCAAAATATAGTCCCATACAGAGTGGCAGAAAGAAACCGCATATCTGATCTGATGAGCGCAACCTTTTTCAACCCCAAAGAGCAGAGCGCTATGCGCGTCTGCTACGCAGTGACCAGCTCACCTAAGCAGCGGTAGGGGATCACAATGTGGGCGTGGGTCTTGCACTGCTTGCGGCCCCTCTTGCACCAGTTCTGGATGGTCACTGGTTGGTTGGCTTCCACCACATTGGTGATCTGCAGTTCAGGGTAGACCTGTGAGAGCACACAAAAAGGGAAATTGTTACTAGAGGCATAGGCCGGCACGCGCACGCACCTCATCAACCACTGCTGTTATTCTAAGGCACTGCTATCTCCCAGCCTTCGTGCTGCTCTAACTCTGATCGAGCTTAAGAAATTCTGGGTAAAGAAAACGATGCAGGCGACAAAAACCTAATCATTCCATTCAAAAAATGTTAAGCGATGTGGCGTTTATTTTATTGTACCTGCTCAGGCTTAAAATACTATTTTTTTTTCCCCCCAGGGGAGACAAAATAGAAACGGGGAGGGGACCCTCTTCTAAGTATAGGGTCATCTTAATGTAAAATAAACTGGTGTGAGGATGATATTCTGTAATGTCCTAAATAAATGTTATACTAGATACCCCTGGGAATATTACCATTACTTAAATTTAACCCACCCCTATTTTACTAACTAAGCAAACATTTTACATACAGGATATGACACACAGCAGCTTTCTATATAAAAATCTTCTCTTTATCCAAAGTAATTTATATAAGAATCATTTGTTGGGGCGTCTGGGTGTCTCAGTTGGTTAAGTGTCTGCCTTTGGCTCAGGTCATGATCCCAGGATCCTGGGATGGAGCCCCACATCGGGCTCCCTGCTCAGCAGGGAGCCTGCTTCTCCCTCTGCCTCTGCAGGTTCCCCTGCTTGTTCTCTCTCTCTAATAAATAAATAAATAAATAAAGTATTTAAAAAAAAGAATAATTTGTCAAAGAGTTACCACAGGTGTCATTTAGATAAAGAACTGCTTTCATGAACCTCAACCCTTGATAACTAACTACAGCTCTGTTTTGATTACTGATCTCAGTAACTCACAGTTACTCAGAATGAAATGTGAAACTTGATCAACATAAAAAATAGATTTGTCCAATACCAAATCACTTCTATTAATAATAATGAGTAGGGATACAAAAAAGAAAAAAAAATAAACATAAAAATGTATTTCTAAACTAGGCTTTTCCTTGCATAAATCTTACACTTCGCTATGGCTGCTGTTGTGCCAAATAAAGACAATAAAGAGAAACAAGCCTAAGGGAACTGAGGCTGTAAGCAAGGGAATGGTTAGAGCGATGGATCCTAAAATCTTAAGTGGGAATATGAAGGTGGGATACACGGTTAAAGGCTGTAGTATCAGCGAGTCCTGGTGCGGGCTACAGAATTTTCTCATAAAGGCGCCGAAGAAAGTGAGATGGTTATAAGAGGTGCTTACAACCTGGGGAGTTGAAATGCAAGATTCTGGAGGAGTTACATCATTGGCAATTTCAAGGAGTAGACTACGGCCAGGGGAGGGAATGGCTGATGAAGAATGAGGATGGCAGCAAGATCACTGGCGGAAGGAATCATCAAGGAACTGGGAAACTGGCATCTTGGAAGGATCTTCGAGGCTGGCATGGTTTGGGTGACAGAAAGCCAAGAGTTAGACCCTTCAAAGACTGGGGGGGAATGCCCCTGAGGTGGAGAGAGGTCTCCAGACTCCCAACACCAACAGACAGAAGAGCAAGGTGCCCTAGTCCCTAGTTCACGAGCACGTACCTCACAGCTGGGGCCGGGGATGTATTAGGGAGGAGAGGGGAAGACTGGTTGGGAAGTGAAGATGAGGAGGAAGGAGGCGACCTTCCTCCCCCACCTCCTGGCACAAGGCTAGCAGGACTATGAGGAAAGAACTTCTAGAAGTGGAGGCTCCAGGGGAAGCAGTACTTGTGGGGGAGAACCAGGTTTCTGAGCAAGAAAACAGCATCCACAGTGTGGGCTATGGATAGGGAGAATGTTGCTTAGGATTGTCTGTGGCAATCAGACAGGGCTTGCCACGATCCTGTCTTTACTTAAACTGTTGATATTTTATTCATTGTGGGTTTGGGGGCATTAGTTCTGAGTTTTTAAATACTGCATTAAAATATTATTTGATTCCTGAGTGCCTCATTCACCTCACCTTAGTCCCAGCCCTGAGATACATCAGTTAAAAAAAAGTAAAGCACCGAAAACAGATAAAACCTGGTCCATCCAGACAGTGGATTATCCAGTGCCAAACAGAAATGAACTACCAAGCTATGAGGAGATACAGAGGAACCTTAGATGCACATGACCAAGGGAAAGAGGCCGATCTTCAGAGGCTCCACATCATACAATTCCAACTCTATGACATTCTGGGAAAGGCAAAACCATGGAGACAGTCAAATGATTAGTGGTAACCAGGAGTTAGGAGGAGGGAGGGAGGGATGAACAGCAGGAGCACAGAGGATTTTTAGTGCCATGAAAGTATTCTGTATGGTACTACAATAATGAATGTGGTCATTATACATTTGTCCAAACCCGTAGCTTGTACAACACCAAGCGCTAACCCTAATGTAAACTATGGACTCTGGGTGATTATGAAGTCAGTGTCAACTCATCAAGTGGAACATATGTACCGCTGTGGTGGGGGTGCGGATAATGGGGGAGGCTGGACAGGGGATATATAAGAAATCCTGTGCCACTTCTGCAGTTTTGATGTGAACTTAAAATTGCTCTAAAATATAATGTCTATTTTTTTTAAGATTTTATTTATTTATCTGACAGGAGCGAGAATACAAGCAGGGGGAGCAGCAGAGGGAGAGGGAGAAGCAGGCTCCCCGCTGAGCAGGGAGCCCGATGCAGGACTCGATCCCAGGACCCTGGGATCATGACCTGAGCCAAAGGCAGACGCTTAACCAAATGAGCCATCCAGGTGCCCCATAAGGTTTTTTTTTTTTTTTTTTTTTTTTAACACTAAGGCCCTGATCTGTGTAGTGCGAAATAAATCCAGTGGGAGAGGTATGTGCCATGAGAACACACAAAACAGGGTATCTGAATCAGAATCCTGGGGTGGTACCGAGAAAGTTACTCTTCAAAAACACGACCAGTTAACTCAGCTCCAAACTGAAACCACTGTCTTCCCTTTATTTTGTTCGTAAGCATCGTAATACCTTGCTGCATGCATTTCGGTCACGGATAATGCTCAGCTTGAAAATGCCACTAAAAATTTATTATCCCCATGGCTTTCTTCCATATAATGAAAGGTGAAGTGGCTCTTTGTACAGGAATATAATTCTCCTGCCATCTTTCCTTGTTTATTGGATCACAAAAGTACAGCACTCGTGAGTCATAAACTCCATGACACTGGAGAGTTTGCCCTGAGGGACATGACTTTATATGCCTTAAGGTGTGAGTTACTGCATTTTTCTTAAGGGGTTCTAGCTGCCTCTTCACAGAAATACTACCCTGCTGAGAATGTTCTCAGGAGCTTTCAGTTTTCTGTAAGCCCTGTGGCAAGCCCAGACAAGTCACACTTTTTTCTTTTTAATTGCAAACCAAAAACAAACAAATAAAAAACAACCATTTGTAGGGCACAAATTGATAAGCAGGGAAGGAAGGCTCTCTTTGTTCATGTTGCATACCATCTTCAGTTTCCGATAGTAATGTTTGGGCAACACAGCAGTAACTTACTCAGCTGGGAATTTTCTAGCAGACAGAATTGCACACAGAAAAATTAAAATCAGTGAAAACAAGGTTTTTCCCCAAGATCACCAGAGCTACAAAAAGTGATTAGCTGAACACAGAATTTACTTCCAGTTCCCCTCATGAGATCTAGAGCATTTGTGTTCTTTCCTGTTGTTTCGACTTTCTCTCTCCAGAACGCCGACAGTGATGGCTGTTAATATGCAGGTGGATGAGGAGATCATAAACTCTGAACTTGCAGAAATCCCATGCACACTTTGTGGCAGTACCTTGAACCTGATTCACCTATCTTTCAGAGACAAGGAGTTATGGGTTTGGATCTGCCAAAGATAATAAAATTTTGCTGTTCTAAAATCAGGAGGGGGTGCCTGGGTGGCTCAGTTGGTTAAGTGACTGCCTTCGGCTCAGGTCATGATCCTGGAGTCCCGGGATCGAGTCCCGCATCTGGCTCCCTGCTCAGCAGGGAGTCTGCTTCTCCCTCTGACCCTCTTCCCTCTCGTGCTCTCTGTCTCTCATTCTCTCTCTAATAAATAAATAAAATCTTTAAAAAAAAATAAAATAAAATCAGGAGGATTATTTTAGAAGAGGGAGGAACATCAACAAGACAAGTAATAAAATTTCTTTGGAAGCACAGAGAAAATCCCAGGGAGTCCACAGGGGCACACAAGCCCCAACTCAGGAACAAAAAAACAAAATGACACAATGAAAAAAACACATTAAAGTTTCTGACTAAAAATTCAAGTCCTAGACACCTAAGTTTTTTATTAAGCAGCTCCAGTAGGTGACCAGAGACAACCATTTTTATGTTACGAGACAAGCATTTTATGTTGAAAAAATAGCATAGCTCATGGATTTGGGCAAGCATAAAAATTAAAATAATGAGACATGCCAAGATGTTCGTGGCTAGTGAAGTCCTTGACTTTTCACCATGATTAATTAGAAACATCGGTTCAATGTTTTACATTTTCTTTGCAGCATCCCAAATCTTAACATAAAAAAATAAAGATAGCTGAGCTCCTTTGGCAATGTCATCTTTCCAACACAGGCAACACGTGTATTGCTAACACAACAAGCATTATTAATAATTTGCTAGTGTAGGACTAGCAAGTGAACTTTTATATGGCCTCTTTCTTTTCTGAAATGTTTCCTGTGTGAACCCCAAATATGAGCAACTATTTTCTTGACTAATAAAAAAATATAGGTCACTACAGCTATCTTAATAAATTCCTAAAACAGAAGCAAATCTAGGTCTGTGTCAGTTACGTGAACAGTAGTACACTGTCCTCAGTTCCTACAAATCTTCCTGAATTACAGCTACCCAGAGCAATCGCTATATAAATACACACAGCACGCTCCAAACACACTCCTAACTTAAGACCCTTCCAGCACACTGCAGATGCCCAAGCTTATTAGGGTCCCCCCACGCCGTGGACAAACCTCCCCCACTCACAGAGTAATGCAATGTTAATCCCTCTCTCCCACTTCAGGAATGCTTAATGGTATTTATCACAGTGTGCCTCACATTCGTGTTAAGGACACGTGTATACTGCCTTCCCAGGGAAAATGCGCTTTTCCAAAGGGCAGGAAACACAATTTGGCACCCCGGAGCCTCCCTATGGTTCTCCTTGTTCATTATCTTTGGCTGAAGGCTATCAGGAGGCTGCCAACTCCCTTCCCTCTCTGTGGTGCTCCAGCCCCCCGCCTTCCGAAGGAGTCCTCATTAGCGGCCAGATTTTAACTCTGCAGCTCTGTCCCTGTAGCTAATTAGAGTCTGAGGAAAGCAAACTAAATCGTATTCTCTTCCTCAAGAGCTCCGAATTAACACACACAGGCTCTAGCCAGATACAACACCCGGCTGGTAGGCAAAGTCATCATCAGAGATGGTGCCCATCTCAAAACCTGCGGGGGAGGGGGAGCAAGGCACGGGCAAGCAGCAGCTGGTCTAGGTGATGAAAAAGGAAGATGTGCACACAGAGAGAGAAGCTAAGGTGAGAGAGGCAGGCACGGATCCCGAGACAGACAGACAAGGCTGAGGAGCAGAGAGGGGACCACCAATTACCTCCCACTCCAGTGAGGCATGGCACAGCCCCTCCAACTAGCCCCTTTTTAAACATAAGTTACTTTGTTTTCCTTCTGACTGAACAAAACCCAAAAGGCCCCAACTCAAATACTGGTTCACAAATACCCTCTCTTTGATCATCTCCATCTCTGAATCCAAAGCAGTTTATCTTTTATGTAATCGCTTACCACTTTCTGCTTTCCATTACAGCCCCATGCCTTTCTGCTCTGTTAGAATATACACTCCCTGAAGGCAGGGACAAAGCGATTTATCTTCATGTTCCCTTACCTGCGGCCAACACTGTGAAAGCACAGTAAGTGCCTGACAAATATGTAATGGGTATTTCTGCTGAAGTTCAGAGTCTATTAATTGTAGGGAAATTCAGGATATATTAAACCCCCATCAGGGATTATCAATGTATCTCAAATAAAATAATCTAATAGTATAATACTATAGCATCTCAATGCCTTCCAATATTGTTCTTCCAAGTATGGCAAGTATGATATGGCAACTTATATAAATAACAGCCTCATGTAAGAGGCAGTAGATTAATGTTGATAAATACACAGCTAAAGAAGATGTTCAGGTAGAATTAAAAGTCAGGCTCTTACTTAGACTAAGGAGACACATCCAGCTGGTCCAGGAACCCAAAAAGAGCCTCCTCTTCTGGCCATAGAAATAGGTTTTATCTTTGAAAGCAAATGTATCAGTACATAAATTAAACTTTTTAAAAAAAGAGAGTTGAAGCAATTCAAAATATTGACAGCAGGGAGAGAAGAGTAAAAACAATCTTAGATCCACATTAGAACGCTATAGTTGGTTTTACCTCACTACAGAAGAATACCTTAAAACCCGGTCACCATCGGCATACTTTCATTCTATATTTTAAACATCTAAAGTCTCTCTCTATTCAAACTGGAAATATATGAATCTCAGACAAGATAACTTTTAAGTTGTTAAATACGCAAAGCAAGAAAAGACATTGATGATATTTAAGAAAGCCAAGAACATGCAGTTACATACATAAAATATAAAAATAGTTAAGACATATGTTGTTAGAGCCCTACAGAACTTTCCTCTGTTCCCAATAATTAAAGCAAATAGGGGAACCCTTCATGTCCCATTTGCAAACAGGCCACTCAGACAAGGGATTAATGCCAAAAGTCTTATTTACACACTACTAACTTCCAAACGGTCAAGGATGTTCAAGACCACAAAATCAAATGTAGTTAGGAAAAGGGTGAAAACAGAGTTAAGGATCATGGTAAGAAGAATTGCTACAAATTCTGAAAATAAATTGCTTACTGTTCTTTCTAGTCTATTAACTTTTTTTTTTAAGATTTTATTTATTTGACAGAGAGAGAGACATAGCGAGAGAGGTAACACAAGCAGGGGGAGTGGGAGCGGGAGAAGCAGGCTTCTCGCGGAGCAGGGAGCCCGATGCGGGGCTCGATCCCAGGACCCTGGCATCATGACCTGAGCTGAAGGCAGAGGCTTAACGACTGAGCCACCCAGGCAACCCAAGTCTCTTAACTTTTTAAATAAATTTTTAACCAAATTCTCAAATTTCTTCTTGGGGAAAAAATGCTAGAAATTATGTAATGGTGATAAAGATATATTAAAAAAAAGAAAATAAATAACATGATGCTTTGGTTTGTCTTAAATCAATTTACAGCACGGGGGCGGGGGGGACAAGCAACACATCTGCAACCAGGGGCTTGCCAAAAATAATGCAGACCACGAAGGAGGCAAGATAGAGCACAGGCATTCCAGACTTATCTAGGAACAAGATTAGATTTTATAATTATTGAAGTTGGGAGTGATAGGTCCCTCGCGCATTCATTATGTTATTCTTTTACTTTCATATGTGCTTGAAATTTTGATTTAAAAAGAATTAAAAGTAAAAACAACAACAACAAACCAGTCCAGTGGAAGAGTCAAATTTCTAAATTTACAAGTGACAAAACAAATTCAAACACAAAGATCCAAACTGCAATGCCTGACTGCAGTTAGCACGGATAAACAATCAGAAGCTCCACAGCAAAGTGGTACAGAGGTCATCATGAGATATTTTCATCTGAAATCTCTACATACCAATTTCCTTTTCAAAGAACACATCCAAGAGGAGAATAAGAAAAGTAAAATAATGGAAGATTTCCTAAGTGCCAGAATCATTGCAAATGTCTTCTGTGTAGAAGGCACTCAATCCTCAACCAACAATGGCTCCAATGCAGAGGAGAGCAAACTGATGGAGCAGGAGTATCGAAGTCAGTGCCATTCCCGAGCATGCAGAGGGCATTAATTACAAGTTTTAAATATGTTTTACACTTCAGTGTGTATCAACCAAAACAAAGTTATGTCTCAGACAATACAATTTCTGTTTCTGGATTAAAATGACTTACTTTCACCTTTAAAATTTTCTGTAATACAAAGAAAAAATCCTAGCAAACCGCTTTCAGCATAAATTATTTTAATAATGTAAGGGGTACTGGGAACGGAATAATGAATTTAACTGAGAAAGAGCACGGGAAACCAAACACAATGGCCTCTGCTCACGGGGTGCTGAAGGGCAACGTGCAGCTGACGAAACATGACTGCAATGTGGGAAGTGTGAGCCCGGCTAGGTTTTCACAACGACGACCTTGTGCGGAAGCAAGGGACGTAAAATGCTGCAGGGCATTGGCCTATTTCCCAATAATTTGGCCCAAGTCTGTTTCCAACGCTGTATATACATAGGTTGTTTTATACGTACGCTCCTGTTCAGAGTTGGGACAATACTGTCAGAGAACCTCGTTCAATGCCTAAGACTTTCTCACTCCAGAAGTGCCGAATGTAGACACAAACGGGGGGGCGGGGCGTGAGATGGGGAGAATGACTAAAATAAAGAGGACGGGACCAGAAGGTGAAAACATCATCAGACGTACACACACAACCTAGAGTCTCCTTCTCGGCCAGTTTATGGCGAGGTACCATAAAGATACCCAAACTGTACGGTTCTACTAATCAACTCTACCTCAAAAAAGAAAAGAGAAAAAATAAATTACAGGGAAAAACTTTCAGTAAATTAATGACATGTAAAATATACAAGTCCACAGTATTACTACGTACCTAAAAGTACAGAGTATTATAGTATTACAGTACAAAAGCACCTCGTGTTACCGCAAATATGTAATAATTGAGTATCTGTTTAAGAAGGTGCTAGATGGTAAGAAGGACAAGTGTTAAATTAAACATTAATTTGATTAAATGATAAATGTGTAAAAAAAAGAAATCCAAACTTGGTTGCATCTCTTTTATTTAGCTCTAAATCCTATGGTTTGCGCAAGCAATCCTTACAAGCACACAGACCATTAATGCATAAAATATATGTTCTCAGGTATAGGAAGCCAGACAGCTCTGTTTGCAAATTATTTCCCCTAACAGGAATTTCTGGATCTTTCAAATACTGAAACCACAATGCTTACGTGCCTGTAATTTGTAGGTCAATTTTAAGTCTGCAAAGGTGGATGGAACACACAACAAAATAAGAATGGTCAAGAATATACCACGGCTTCTGCTGTTTCATAGCACGCCCTCAAAATTGGTTAGATCAAAAGAATCACATACAACGTTTTTTTTTTTTTTTTTAACTTCGTTTTAATGCACAGTATTGTGGAACCAAGGCTGACAAGCAATTCTCGTCTGGGAACCCCATGTTTTGTCATCTATTTTACAGTAGGAAGCTCGGCAAAGGAAATGGGTCTATTCAACTTACCAAACGGGCAGATTATGTTTTGTTCAGGCACTGGTATGTTTGGTTCGGTGATCCTGCTAGTTTGCAGACAAAACAACTGTTCATTTAGAGAAAGAAATTTTAAAAACCAGGGAACACACATATTGTTAGCTGTGGTGAACCCTCTGGGAAAAGACGACCGCAATCTAACTGAAGATTACAAGCAAAGCCACATTCACCTGTCTGACTTTCCCAGCTGGGGCTCTCTGCCAGAGATGCTGAAGCTTAACCTGTTCCAAACTCCCTCCAGAGACCTGCTCCTCAGGTGAGTTAGCAGAGCCAACACCTGCTCTAGGCCCTATCCTTCAAAAGGTTCCGGGAAGGGTAAGGATCCAGAGGTAGAAGAGCCTCTGCTTTAATTTCTTTCCTTAAAAAAGGAGGAACAGTGCTGGCACCTTATAATTTCTTGTTTAACCGACAGGATTTAACTTCAACAGCGTCGTGCAGCGAGGGCACAAGTGTAAGCCTGGTGAGGCAGCGTTCCTGGATTGCTCCGGTGGAAAGACCGCAAAGGCTGGATTTGAAAGGTCTGTCTCGTGAAGCCCATGTTCCCCCTGCATGGCACCTGGCCCCAAGGGCTCCCTTATCAGGTCTTCTTAAGAGAGACGAGCAGGATGATCCTTTGCACTCCCTTTCATGCTAACATCCTAAGATCTGAATCCCCTTCTCTTCCTAATCCAACTTACCCTTGGAGATAGGCTAGTTTTTCTGGAAGTGTCTTGACCACCAAACACTCATGCTAAGAAACAATCCCACGGCTCTTATTTCCAGAATTAGACCTGAAATCCCCAGATTTATAATCAAAACCTTCTACTTTTCAGTTCTCTGAATTCTCAACTTATCCAATTATATATTTAATAAGCTACTTACGAGCCAAGAACAGTGTCTCGCCACTCAGCAACCCACGACACAAAATCCTACTCTGAACAGCATTCAACAAATACTCGCTAAATTTGCCTGAATTAAATCTGGGAAGGAGTAAGAGTCTTTATTACACTTCCAATATTGTATTCTCCCATCCCGAAGCCTTTGGTTTAAATAAAACAATGTTTTGTTTTTCTTCTGAAATCTCTTTTCATTCAAAAAGAAAAGGGACAATAAAATCTAAAAATTGTCATTTTTGTTCCTAGGCTTCACTATATGTTTCAAGGGGAATATTATTCTATTTCTGTTCTACTTATAAGACTCCTAATTCCCTAGAACAATGTAACAGTTTGGGTAATGTAACAGTTCGTTAAGGCAAGTGGCCACTTTAGGCTGTTAAATGATGAATAATTCATACAGTTATTTTCAAGTTGTTTCTGTGACCGCAGCACTTTCTGGGTCTTGTATCTAACAGAGGAAAGGAACCGTGCTCTACCACAGGACCACAGAGGAAAACAGTAATTGAGGGAGTATCTCTTGTGGTCATCGATTACTGCATACAAACCAGCCCAAAACTTAGTAGCCTCAAATGATAAGCATTCAAATAATAAACAACAAACTGTGTTATCTCACACAGCTTCTGTGGGTCTGGAATCTGGGAGAGACACTGACTCCGACGAGGGTCCAGTCAAGACGTTGGCTGCAGGTACGTGAAGGCTTCACCTGGCTATAGGATGCGCTTTCAGGAGGGTCCTTCTCGTGCCTGACAAGCTAGTGCTGGTCACACTAGAGAGTGTGGAGGGGCCTTTCGCTCCTCCCCGTGTGTACATCTCCACAGAGCCGCTGGAGGGGGTGCCAGGAAGATGGCGGAGTAGGAGGACCCCGTCCCACGGATACAACCAGGTACCCCTCACATCCGAGTCACAGTGCTGTTTAAGCGTCCTTACAACACGGCAGCTGGCTTTGCTGTAGCAGGTGTATGCAAGGTGGAAGTCACGTCTTCATGACCTCGCCTCACACCATCATTTCTGTAACACCCTATGGATTACAGAGGTCAGCCCCGCACAGTGTGGGGGACTACACACGGGTGTGAAGGCCAGAGGAAGGCAAGTTCCACTGGAAGCCATCCTGGAGGCTAGCTGGCTACCCCATAATAATTCAGAATTTCTCACTATTCTGTGGCGTGACTGGGCAATTCTCCACATGGTGTTACCACCCAGCACATTGCAAGGAAGGCTGCAGGCTGCAAGCGGGCTTTGGGCACATGGCTGGTAGCTGGTACCACTCTCTGGGGTCTCTCCTTATACAGGGCACTGGTGCCATCATGGGTCCCCACCCTCACTCATCTCACTCCCATTACCTCCCAAAGGCCCCACCTCCGAAAACCATCATGTTGGACATTAGAGCTTCAACACATGAAATTGGGGGGAGGCACAAATATTCAGTCCATCGCAGTCCTCAATACCTATTTGATGAAGAAATGAAAGAAAATCCTCATACGGGACTGACTGTGCTAATAAAAAACAACAACAAAAAGTAAGGAAATGCAAGTATTTGAGTGACGACTGGGTAGAAGAGTAGTAACTATTATGATTAAGGAAAACAGGGCATTTATGGATACCAAGAAGGGCTGATTTGGGGTCAAATGCAGATTAAACAAATACTCAATTTAAACCCTAAGTTTCAAACTACCTTCCCAATCAAATCAGGAGGCAAAAATGCCAGTATTAATAACAAAACAACCAAGAACAGGGAACACACATTGAGAGGAATGAGAGACTATGAAGGACATGCACTAGATAATTCACCATCAAAATAATAATATTTGACACACTGTATTAAGCTAAGCATCCACAGATACAATGTGCAGCTATACAGGCAATCTTTTGGAAAAACAAATTTAACAAGTTGAGTTAAATTGGTTAGCAAAAGGTCAAAATGAGGTCAAGGTCATGAGCAGTCGGTTTCGTTTTGTCCTCAGGAGCACGGACTGCTAACAGCTCCTCTTCTGACTCAGCCAGCTATCTCTAAAACATCTGTGTTTTGGTCAAAGAGGGACTGAGAACATAAAGAAAAAAATTATTCATCACGATTGGGAGAAAAATAATCAGTAAATAAGTAACACAAAAAAACCCTCTCTCTCTATATATATATTTTTAAAGTATTTGCACCATGACAGATGTCACAATACAATGGATAAATATCTTCAAGGTGCTGAACAAGAATGCCTGTCAACCTGGAACTCTATGCTGAATTAAGCCATCATTCAGTAAGAATTTAGGAAATAACCAAGATGGCAGCCAACCAAAAAAAAAAAAAAGAATCAAAATAAATGATATAGGAATAGAGATGCTTTGGTGGAAGCATTGGTATAAATGATGAACCCAGTTGAAGACAGAACCTGCCACTGTGATTATCATGGCAATGGAACAGATTGTAGTATTACAACTTTGAAAATATAAAATGACTACAACTTGCAAAACCTGTGAAGAGGAGACAGAAAAATTGTGAATATTATTTTCCTTGGCTTTCCTAGCAGAAAATCATTCAATCCTGTCTAAAACAAAAACATGGAGTCAAAAAAGGAATAAGGGAAAAGAAACATTTCCCAACAAAACACAAAAAATTCAATCCTACGAAAGAAAACAATTTCTAATTATAAAAGAAAACAATTAGAATACCTACAAAGTGGGAAGTGGCAGGAAGACCTTAGAATATCCATAAAGAATGTTCCGGATAGTTCAGGATGCACCATTCAAAAGAAAATGCCAAACACTGTTTAAAAGTTCTGAGTGACCATCTCTCCAACCCACCAGTTTCTCAAAAGCCAGTTAAAGTCAGGGCACACTGAATTCCCTCAGGTACCCTCTCTCCAACCTATAACTTTTCTAATGTACTGTGTGTTTCTAAGCCCACTGTGTTGGACTATGGTCATTATTCTATTTCAGCTCCATGCCACTCATTCTTCGTCTCTTTTCTGGCAAAAGCCCTTCTCCCCATACTCTGTGGCTCTGGCTAGGCTGTCATACAGGCCACAAACCCTCAAGGCCAAGGTGAACCAGTCCCAGTACTGAGTCCTTATGGATATGGTAACTCATCTAAAGGTAGGTGCGTGACCAAAAAAGCAGGGCCAACCAGAATCCCCCCCTTGGAATGATAATGCACAATGGCAGAACCAAGTTGGGATGCCAAGCTAAGACAACACACTCCCTGAGCAACTGGCTGCCATCTTACCTGGCCTCCTAGAGGAAGCCCATCTTAGCAGGAGGCAGACAAGGAGGTGAACACACAGGAGAAAGGATAAGCAGAGAACAGAGACAACCACAGAGCAATTCCAGGCAGCACTGAGTCTCAGTGCCAGGATTTAAGGACCCAATTTTTGATGATATTTAAAAAAATTCTGTAAGCTAACCACATCCCAAGATCCTTCCCATCTGTGGCAGAAAATATTCTCCATGTGTAAAATGTTCAGTGGGATTCTGTCACCTAGCAACGGAAACTGCCTAATTAACCCACCCTTCTAATTTTCCCCTTTTTTCTTCTTTCCAAGACTCAGCCTCATCCCCTGGATCTCATTCCTACCTGGTTCTTATAGATACCTGAGCCTATTTTTTTTTTTATCGTGGACCTCTACATTCCCCACAATTTAGCTCAGGCTTCCCTTTAAAAACAAAAACAAAACAACAAAGACACAACAAAAAACAAGGCTTTCGCTTTTCCTTGAATTGCCTTCAAGCTCTCTGCCTCTAGATCTTTCCTCAAAAAGTGCACAGATGTCTTCACCAACCACTCAGGCTATTCTTCCTGTAACCTACTGCAAGTTGACTTGTCCCAAGCTCTTCCACTGAAATCGCTAACCTAAAGATCAATGACCTTTTATATGCCAAATTAGAATGTTTTGTTATAAAACAATGCCTGTGTCTTAGAAATGGGGATCACTGGGTGTCCCCAGCAGTGACGCACAGGTGTTTTTTTTCGAGAACCCCGGGGCAGTAGGGGAAAAGATGATCTGATTCCATAAAGTGTATTCTTCTGACTGACTTGCTACTGACTGGGCTATTTTACAGCTCTATAAGGGTAGGTAATGTGGAAATCTGATAGCAGTGCAAATGTGTCCTGCCCATGCAATGCAGACCAGATAGGTCCCATTCCTAGCCTTGTATGTAAACCTTGTTGGGAAAGGTATTTAAATCTCTTCTAGTCCATCTGAACCAGCTTTAACATCTTCCAGGTCATCTTATTAATTAAGGAACTGAATAAAACCTTTGATGTGTGTTCATTTTGCAAGAGTCAAAGTTTTTGCATTGTCAAAAACTATACTTCAACCTTTCCGTCTACATCACACTTACACCCATCACTTCATGTAGAAATTAGCCGGCTTGGCTTTCAGCACGTAATAGTTCCTAGCTCTGGTCCTAGGTCTCCAGCCACTGCCCCTCCTCCACTCATGGCATTCTTTCACACTTGTTCCCCTTAAATGTTGCAATTTACCAAGATTGTTTCCCAGATTCTTCCCCAGAGGCATCAGGAGGGTAAAAGGAGAGCAAACACTTAGCAAGGTAGCTTAGCACTTTGTTAACGTTCAATAAAAGTTAGCTGGTATTAACATCATCCACACGGTCAGTTCTGTTATCGCTAAAAGTATTCTACAAGCCTTTCTCTCTCCCCAGATCCCCCTTTAGGAACAGGTTCTGTGTTCCAGTCATCATGGCATCTTTAGCACCCAGAGATATAATGTTTGCGGGGGGAAGAGAATGACTGGGCTCTCGAAAGGTATTCATAGAATCCCCTTACGTTAAATATTTTTAATGAAAGATGTATTTAAGGCCCCAAACAAGCCTTCCTCCATGATTCCCAATCATTGGTAAAGTTCTGGTGGAAGGTCTGGGGGGGACTCCTCACGTCTGCTTCCCTCTCCAACTTGCCAGATGATGGGATCTGAGACCCTTACAGCCCAGAGTCGCTAGTGGTATGGGGCAGACGGGGAAAGCAACATAGTCCAACAGAAATAGAATGGAAATATATCACCTATGTAATTATAAATCCCGTAGTAGCCATGTTAAACAGTAAAAACAGGTGAAGTTCATATTAATAACATAGTATTTACAATTTAGTAACATATATATGTTTAAATCAGTATACAAAATATTTCAATATGAAATATGAAATTACTAATGTGCTATTTTACATTATTTTTTCATGTAAATCTTTAAAATATAGTATTTACCTTATACTTTCAGCACACATTAGTTTGGACTCGCCACACTGCAAATGCTCAACAGCCACAGGTGGCTCGTGGCTACCTTACTGAACAGATCAGAAGGTCCTACAGAGAATCCAGAAGCTAGCTATGGGGTCAGAGTGATAAAGCAAGACGAGGACTTTCTGAAATGCAAATCTACAGTCCTTCCCCTTCTTTAAAAAAATAAAATAAACACTTTCAATGACTTCCTGCTGTTATGGAAAAAACCAAATTCATCAAAAGGGCTCACAAGTCCGATGTCCTGGCCCTTTCTTACTTCTGTGGTGTAATGTTTATCTAAACCATCTTAAGACTCTAGCCTGTGCACATAATCCTGGTGGGTGGTGAGCTGAGACAGGCATGCATGTAATACCAGAACTGCAAGACAAAGGAGAAACAACCAAGAAGCTTACTCTCCTGTCCCATGGCCACCAACAATGTGGCAAAGTCTAGGACCCAGAAGAACCACCCTGTGGCTCAGCCCTAGAACAAACAACAGACTAAGACAGGAAGTGAAGCTACCCAGACATTAGCGGGATCCCTAAGTGGTGTGGGAATAAGGGTTGTTCTCAGGATCACGAAAAGTAATTTTTATATGGTCATCATACAAATGTAAAAGCATCTGATTACTCATAAGTGGCACTAAGGGAGGAAAAATAGAGATGCAAACTAAGATACATGCATCAAATTAGCCATTCAACAGAAAAGGATGATGTGGTCAACATCATTAACTGAATTTAGTTCTAGCCTTTAAAAAATATATATTTAATATTCAGAATGCATAATCTCTATGTATATTCAGAAAAGTGAAATGGTATAAAAAACCCTATAAGCATGCACACAGAGTTTCAAGTTATGAAACTCATTAATTTATTACAAAACTGTCTCAGAGGAACTCTTGCATAAAATGTGAATATTATTTCCAAAATGTGTATTTTAGAAACGTTGTATCTGGACAAAAGGTAATTTCTTATCAATCTCCCTTTTTTTTTTTTAAAGATTTATTTATTTATTTTAGAGGGCGAGGGACAGAGAGAAGAGAGAGGGAGAATCCTCAAGCAGACTCCCCATTGAGAAAAGAGCTCAGCTGGCCGTAGGGCTTGATCCCATGACCCAGAGATTATGACCTGAGCTGAAATCAAGAGTCAGACACTTAGGGCGCCTGGGTGGCTCAGATGGTTAAGCCACTGCCTTCGGCTCAGGTCATGATCCTGGAGTCCCGGGATCGAGTCCCGTATTGGGCTCCCTGCTCAGCGGGGAGTCTGCTTCTCCCTCTGACCCTCTTCCCTCTCGTGCTCTCTGTCTCTCATTCTCTCTCTCTCTCTCAAATACATAAATAAAATCTTTAAAAAAAAAAAAGAGTCAGACACTTAACTGAATGAGCCACCCCAGCTCCCCACTTTCAATCCCTATTGAATAAATGATTTTAATAAGAAATATAATGGACTTAAATATTAGTGATTTTTACTTAAATATGAAGAATTATCTCCTTACATCATGGTTCATGCTCCTTCAAGATAAAAATTACTTGATATGGAATATATTGTGATGATACGCATGCTTTTTTGCTTCTCAAAACACAAGAGTTAATATTTAGAGACCGTCCTTCCTTAGAGTATCACCAAAAAATTGTGTGCATATATGTAAAAAAAAAAATACATATTTTAAAAAGGAAATTTTCTCGTACATAAAAGATTACAACAAAGAAAATGTTGCCAGGTTATCTGTTGTTTATATGAAGGATAAGAAGTTTTGCCAAGAGGCATAAGACTAATTCCTTTAAATGTTCTTAAAACACAAACGGCCACATGTCCTAAAAGAGGTAATTGTCTGGAAGTGTGGGATAAGACATCTAGGACTCCAGTTATTTTAAGCCGAATTAATAAGGAAGGAATGCCCTATACGATATAGCAAAGAAACTAGAAAAATTACAAAAAGGATGGAGATCTTTATGAATGGTGACGGCGTGACTACCAGGGTATAAAAGTTAAAAAAGCGAAGTACAGAAAGGTGCTTCCTGTAAGTACCTTTTTTATAAGAAAAAAAAGGAAAACCATACATTCCCTTTTGTTAGAAGGATAAATCAGGAACAATGAAAATGTTGATCAACAGAGGACGGGTGGCAAAGCAAGATTTCTGAGTGCAACTTTCTACAGAGTTTCTAAGTTTTAACAATGTCTATGTCTTACATTTTCAAAAAAAATTAATAAGGAGTGAAAGTCTAAAATTAAATATAAACAAGGGAAATATATCAAATTGGTAATATAAACAGGGAAAATTAATTCTAGTAACTTTTCAATACATTGTCTTGACTGTGAAACCACAGTGGGATATATTCTAAAGATAAATGAAGTGCCAAGAGATCTTAAACTTCACTCAGTTGGTTTATTGATGGTTCTAACATGACATCACAATTTTTAAAAAAAAAAACTCTATGTATTGTAGATGGTAAAGCAAGTAAATATATTCAGAGTACAGTGAATCATTAGGAACCAAGATTTTCCTCCCTTCCCCTATGATCCTCTGTTTTGTTTCTTAAATTCCACATACGACTGAGATGAAATCAGAGAAGGAGACAAACCATAAGAGACCCTTAATCATAGGAAACAAACTGAGGGTTGCTGGAGGGGAAGGGGGTGGGGGGGTGGGGTAACTGGGTGATGGGCATTAAGGAGGGCACATGATATAATGAGCACTGGGTATTATACATGACTGATGAAACACTGATTCCTACCTCTGAAACCAGTAATATGTAATATGTTAATTAACTGAATTTAAATGAAAAAATAATTAATAAAAAATTTTATTTAAATCTTTAAAAAAAAAGAGGTGATCATAAGAGTTCTGGGGACAGATGGCAGCATACTGTGGATGTATTTAATATCACCTAACTGTACAATGGTTATGATGATCAATTCACTGTGTGTATATTTGTACCACAATAAAAAACTGGGAAAAAAATAAAAAAACAACAAAGGAACCAAGATTGTCCCTGCAAGAGATAAAAGATCAATACTTCAGAAGTGAAATTAAAAAAAAAAAACATATGCACGTGATCCAACATGAATGACTGGCTCTTGGAAGGGACTTACTTCTTGGCAGTACTGCAGGATGTCCTCCTTGGTGCCAATGCAGGTTTTGGTCCCCGAAGGATCGGACTCCCACTTCCCATTCTGCACGTTCATATGCATGTTCAGTTTGCCACAGAACATGGCAACCTGAGGTTCTGCCAGCAAGCCGGCATTGCTGTCAGTGGGCACCTAAAAAAAAATTAGTTCAGGTTAGTTACACAAATCCACAGCTCTGGGGAAGAGGTTGTGGAAGGGCTGTAAAGAGGAACATGGCATGCAGCAATACCAAAAACAGTTCATTCTCGCTTCCAGAAATTCTTGCAAGTAGGAATTAGCCCTGCCTTCCATGTTCCCTTGAGTTAAGTATCATGTAGGCTACACACATCTCCAACCATCTATCACACAGTGCTTTTTTTTTAATGTTGAAATACAGGCATTAACAATATTGAGAAGAATTTATTCATTGAAATGTTTACGCAATCCCCCGTAGCAGATTTTGCCGTGCGTACTCAAACGTTCTGAAAATAAAATAAGGTGTTTTTCTGAAATAAAAATAATCACTGTGGAGGAAACCATATTCTCATAATAACCTCCAACTGACTCACACTAAGAACAATGCCAATTCCCTGCCTGATGACCAAGTCTAAGAGTAAGGTTGTACGGTACCTCCCAGAGCTGAGGGCATGGTGTCAGCGTGCCTTCTTAGTGAGCAAGTGACATTATGATTTTCTAAACATAAAAATTACTGTAGAATTTACCATGCACAAATGTGACTGAATACGTTGGCCATTCCACTGGTTTTCCCCTGAATATTCTCTGGTTAACACTCTCAGCTCTCTCTTTTTTTTTTTTTTAATATATAAGATTTTATTTATTTATTTGACAGCGAGAAAGCGGGGCGCATGCAAGGAGAGAGCAAGGGCAGGGCAGAGGGGCAGTGGGAGAGGGAGAAGCCGACTCCCAGCTGAGCAGGGAGCCTGACTTGGGGCTTGATCCCAGGACCCTGATGCTTAACCAACTGAGCCACCCACGTGCCCCATCACTCTCTCATATCTTCAGAACAGGTTAAGGGTGCTGGAGTCTCAGCTCCCCGAGCACAATGTGAAGACACAGCAAGGTCTCTCTCAGGGCCCAGCAGAGCACCTGCTGTGTGGTAAGCTCTTAATAGGTCTTAGCTATTACCGCTGCAGGCAGTAAATTACCATTTCACCAAAATAACTGAAAAGGTTGCCCTTCTGTATTTCCAAACCCTTCTATGAACAGACACTACCTTTCTAGAAGTATTTTTCAAATTTCACTTAATGGGTTCTGATATGTCAAAAGATAAAAAAAAAATCAGCAAGAGATAAAAAAATAAATCCACAGGAATAAAAGCGTTATTCGAAACCAGGGAATCAAAAGACACATTAAGCAAAGTAATTCCTCCTTTGTTAAAGCCAGCTGCTGAGGAAATGGGTGATAGCCATGTCACGAAGAGTAAACTTCCACCAGAAGCCATTCATACCGTTGAGAACTGGATGATTCTATAATAAAGTGTATCGTTTCTAAAAATTGTTCACAGGAGGGAATAAAAAACAAAACACTAAAATTGCACGGAGAGATTTCAGTGAGGAAATAGCTTCTTGACATTTCTTCCCACAGAAATGTAAAAATAGATCAAACATCTGTCCATTCTAGTCAGCTTCGTATATATTTTGCCCAACCACAGCAGATTTATGTCGTTTAAAAAAAAAAAAAAAATCTTGCACGGAACCCAGCGGAGATCCATCACAGACCCGAGTGCAAAAGCTCCTGGCAAAATCTCTAAAGCCGTATTTCAGGTAACATTTTCTACATACCTAATTCTACTTTATAAAGTATATTGAACAAAATTCTGCCTCTACGTTGCCAGATGTAACAAAGAGCAGCTGAAGCCACCGTATCGGGTCGTCAGCAAGAATCGACAAGAATAGCCGGGACCCCTCGACTCCCCAGTCTGGGCCCCTTGCCACCTCCTCCAATTTCCAAGCCAGAACCTGGGCATCTCATTTTCCAACAGATGCAAAAAACAGCCTAAGCAGAATGCTCCACAAACTTAAGTTTCACAGCTTTCCTAAGGGAATAGGAGGAAATTCAATGCCTTGATTCTAAAAATCAGAATACAAATTCTGTCAATTTTATTGAAATAAGGAGTAAAATAGTAACACTGCAAGAAAGTCAAATAATCATCAGATACCTATAGATAAGGTCCTATATGAGATGCTATGGAGTATATAAAAATATTTTTAATATATAAAATTTATTTATTTATTTCTATGTAAAATATGAGCCCTTGCCTTCAAGGAATTTACAGTCTAGTAACAAAATCACTATTGGATTCTCCACAATACTTCATTCTGCTCAAACTCCTTCCCTGTCCCAAAGATTTCCAGTCTTAGCAGACTCTTGGTAACTTATCTCTAGGTGAACAGAGAAATTAACGGTCCCCCCCACCACAGTTGGTAATTGTTTTATTGAATGAATTCCCCCCTTGGTAGCTCAAAATTTCTCTGTACCTCAGGTTCTCCCTAATCAGTTCACTGCAGTTTCTACCTCTTCGTCAGTGAAAATGCCCTTCATTCCATACCTTCTCCTCAAGGAACATTTAACTGCCAACTTCTCTCCCTGTGGCAGCCAGCCTCCACGAAGGCCCCCAAGGACCCTGCCTCCTGGTATTCAAGCTCTTGTCAATGCTATCCCATAATGCATAAAGTTCTGTCTGTGCAACAAATAAAATAGGGCAAAAATGATATGTGACTTCCAAGGAGAGGTCATAAAAGGCACCACGGCTTCTTCCTTGCTCTCTGGGATCCCTCGTGTTGGGGGAGGGCTGCCACGCTGTGTGGATGTTCAGGCAGCCCTACAGAGAGGCCCACATAACGAGATGAGGAACCATGGCTTCCTGTCAACAGAAACGTGAGTGAGCTTGGAGACATCCTACAACACATCAAGTCTGCAGGACTGCAGCCCTGGCTGGCAGGACTGAAACCTGGAGCCAGAACCACCCAGAAAGACGTGCCCAAATTCCTGACCCACAGAAACCGAGATACAGCAACATGTATGTTTGGTGTTTGAAACCACTGGGTTTGGGGTGACCTGCTACATGGCAACAGACACCTCACGTGCTCTTCCTTCTCCAGCTCTGTAAGACATCCATAAATAGCCTTTGATCTCCTCTACTGGAAAAAAGAAAACAACGGGCAAAAACATACTTGGTCTTATCCTCCAGAGCAGGGGGTCAGCAAATTTCTTCTGTCAGGGCCCAGATAGTAAATATTTTACGTTTTGTGAGCAAAATAGTCTCTGCTGTGACTATTCTACTCTGCTGTTACAATAAAAAAGCAGCCTCAGACAACATGCAAAATGGGCGTGGCTGTTTTTACAATGAAATTGTATTGAGGAAGCCAGCGGTGGGCCAGATCTGGCCAATGGGCCTCGTCAGCCTATACCCTTCCTTACAACCAATTCTATCAGCGAGTGATTTCAACAGTCACTGACACCACCCTCTCCCCAGCCTCTTAAGCCCCCTGCCACCTGGCTTACGTTCCACCCATCAACTCAGATTGCTTTCTCAAAGGTCACATACGGCCTCTGGAGAAACCAAATACGCTTTCTCTTCAGTACCTGTTGCTTTTAAACTTCTTGGCCGCACACGAATTCTTCCTTGGAAGTCTTTTCCCTTGGACTCTGTTGCAGTGAACTACCGTGGCTCCCCTCACACCCCTGATTATCCCATGACTAACTCGCCATCCTTCAGAGTTCCATACCAGAAGACATTCCCGCAGATTCGGGGGGAGGGGTTGCTTCTCTTTGACCTTCTTTAATAAGTCTTCGCGATCTCCCTCTTTGAACTCCTAGCTGCGTGAGGCAACTCCAGTGTAACCACCATAATAATAAATGGCAGCAACTGACATTTCCTTAATCAGTAAGTTTGGGTATACAACACATGCCGGGCACTGAACTAGTTTTGGGGACAAAGCAGTAAATTAAGCCTTGTCCTTGCCTTGACAACAGGATGGCGAACCATCCCAGTTTGCCCGGGACAGAGGGTTTTCCAGGATGTGAGCCGTCCTGTGCTGAAACCGGGAAAGTCCCTGGCAAGCGGAGACAACTAGTCATCCTAGCCGACAAACACATCAAGTAAGTGTTCTTCTTTTGTTCCTACCTCAACTTCTTATTTCTTCCATTCTGCATTCTGTCACCTTCCCTTTCCCTGACTTTAAGGTTCTTTCCAGGCCACCTGCGTCTGTACAAGCTCACTAGCCAGATGGTGGTGATCTTTCTCACATCTTACTGGAAAACATTTTTTTTTTTTTTTTAAGTAGGCTCCACATCCAGTGTGGGAGCCCAAAGCGGGGCTTGAAGTCATGACCCTGTGATCAAGACCCGAGCTGAGTCTGACTAGGGGCACCTGGGTGGCTTAGTCGGTTGAGCGTTTGCCTTCTGCTCAGGTTGTGATCCCGGGGTCCTGGGATTGAGCCCCGCATCAGGCTCCTTGGTCAGCGGGGAGTTTGCTTCTCCCTCGCCCCATCCCCCGCTCACGCTCTCTCTCAAATAAATAAAATCTTCAAAACAAGAGTCCGATGCTTAACCAACTGAGCCACCCAGGAGCCCCTACTGGAAAACATTAATTGCCTTGTGATCTCTTCCTTTTAACAAAGGTAGTTAACACCGTAAGAGCTATGCTTCAGTTCCTTTTGGATTTTTCACCAGAGATCTAATATTAACTTTAAAAAATTAACTATAGAGAATCATGATCATTAACACGCTCCATTTTCTGACAGTGGAGATTTTGTTTAAGAGTTCAAACTTTGATTCCTCAATAATTAGGGCCAATTATTATACCAGAAATTATAAAATTGGCTGTATGTATGCATCTGTTACATTTGACATTACAAGAGCCCCTTCACAAATTAATGCTTAATTCACAGAAACATGTTTTTCGGGCAAAAATTCTTTCCCACGCCAGCACCAGCTGTGTACAAGATCACAGCAATTAGCTGGGTGATGCAAACTGTACAAGAAGCTTTCCTCTTCTTATGGAAGCCCACCTGCAAAGAATTCCATGTTTTAAGTAACATATTCCTGGCTCAGTTAAAAAAAAAAAAAGACAACCCACAAGGATCCTCACCTAAATCAAATAACTGGGTTTAAGAAACAAAGCAACAAAGCCCCCCGCTGCTACAAGCAGCCCCCTCCCTGGCACAGAGCCAGAAGGAAACCATCTCCTTGGTCACGCAGGAGATAATACTTAGCCATCATCCAAGGGCCTGACAGTTTTACTCAAATCCCTTTTTCTGAATGGAGCCTTAAAGAAATGGCTTAATAAAAATCATATGCAGGGTCCGATTCAAGACCTGTTAATGTGGACACTGTTAAAACTGAAATCGTTGGGTCCTAGAGTAAGTTATTTGCTGCTAATGAAAATGCGTACTCTGTCAAAGTCATCCTACAGAGAATTATTCCTAACTTTTTAAAAAAACATTTCTCCTTTTAACAGAAATGAAATGCCAAGCTTTAGTAGATGGGAAACAGAGCCACTTAAGTAACAATTATATTTTAATTCTGTTTTCATCTTAAATAACGCTATCTGAGGTACCGTAAGGTGACTTTGCAGAAATGCAAGGCAACACCTAAAAGATCGGAACCCTGGCATAACTGGCCATTCACGGTGCATGCGTTTCTGAAAGACTGAAAATGAAGATAATTCTTGTAAATGGAATGACTTTCCACTGACATCATAAGACCAGATGCTTTCCCATGGGAAAACAGTATTCAGTGACAATGAACAAAATAACCGGCTAAAACAATGGAGCATCCACACATTGCCTCCAAATCAACAGCCTCTTTATTACAGAATGCCCTGAACTACACAGACCGAAATATTACACCTAAAAATGCTGTTATCTTTTAGAAACAATCCTTTGCTGCCAGAAAAAATGTTAGGCCCATAATACATAGAGTACTGAAATGAAAATGGACTTTGCAAAGCAAGTTAGCTTTAGAAAACAGGCTTTACACAAGGGCTTAAGGGGAAATTAACAAACAAGAATAAACATAGATACCTAATTTAAGCCCATCTGTGGAGCTGAACCCGGAAACTTACACCAAGAACTGATGTACCTTCCAAGGGCAAAACCAGCCTCTCCTACAAGTTCCCCTGCAGTCTTTTTCACACTGGGTGTTCCCTTTCCCAAAAAAGTTTCTCTCTATTATCATCAAGGAGATCAAAATTCCTTCTAGAGCAGGCTTGGCAGCATTCCTCCCACACAGTCCTGACTAAAAGGGAAAGGGAACAAGGAACGCTCTGTTGTGCTGGCTGAAAAGTCTTGCTTGGCAAGAAGAGGGCAAGGATCCATAGCTTAGCTGCATCCGTAGATTTATGTAATTTTAAGGTTCGTGGCTAATGAAAACCATCTGGTTTCTCCATTTAAACGGGCTTCTCACTGGTCCGAATAACTCGCCTCATACAGTGGAGTATTTGGTACTATTTAATCAGTGCACAATATCCCCAGGGCGGGGCCAGGTTCTTATATAGTATCTTTTTCAAAAGCACACAGTGATTCTATTTCTATCATACCCAAGATTTTCTCACATAAATATAGTTTTCCCTTAACTTGGGCATAACTCAACTGTATCCCACAAAAATGCTTTTAAATTTACTTTTTAAAACATTCAGATTTTCCATTTTTCAAGGTAATTAACTGTTCTCTAGAATCACAATCTAGAGGATCTGAGAGTGAACCCCTTTCAAGGGAAAATGCAGTACATTAATGCTTAACATAAATCTTCTTTCTCCAAAGGAAAAGACTGACTGTAAGGTTTCCCTTGACATGCCTCCCTCCTCCCCCCAAAATCATAAGCAGAACCATAACATCTGTAATTGCCCATTTTGTGTCTAGAAGAGGGCAACAAATTAAAATTAGAATCCCAGAACTGGGAGAATCTGTAAAATCATCCATTCCAACTCTAAGGAGAAGGAAAAAGCTCTGGTAAGGATTCATCCAAGGCCACAGTATTAAGAAGAGGCAGAGGTGGGAGTTGGACCTGCTCCATTAATGGTTTTGTATATGTGACCAGGATGACAATCAAATTAAAACAGAAAATTTCAATTTTCCTAGGTGTGGGTTCATGTATTTACGGAGGGAAAGGATGGAGAGGCCAAAGCCCACAGAAAAACGAAATGTGATTATAGAAACTGTACACAGTTTCAATTTACCTGTGTGGAGAGTTGGCCTAGTTCATTACATCCGCTATTTGGGGGCACAATATAATTATTTCAGCTCTCGAGTTTCAGGCTAAACTGCCCCAAGATTTGCCACAAGAATGAGTAAAGAGAAAAGATTCCTTTTGAGAACTAATCCATGTATTTCACTCTTTGAAATCTGACCTTCTTTTTGGGGCACGGTTGACTTGGCTTCAAATGACAAGTTAGCCCTCCATGGTCTCTGCTGATATTGATAAAGTGAATTCTTTTATCGGGACCCAGAAAATGGAGACCACCCCAGTGGCCAGGGCCCACAACACAAATCTAAACCTAAATCAGCCTGCACTTAAGGGAAACACCTGTCAAATTTTAATGGTCACCAATCACAATGTGCCAAATGAGCTTTAGCTAGTTTACCTTACCCTAGAGAAAACAGGAGCTGCTAGCTTTTTAAGGAAATCTCCCACCTCCAGCCAATTATGCCCCAGTTTCTGCATTGCCTCTTCTAAAGCTCTTTTTAAAACTGTTTCTTGCCCCAACACCCTGGGGAACACTCACTACTCCACTGCTTGTGGGGCACTGTGCTCCCCCAATTCATGGCTGTTTTCTCTTGAGTGACGGACATCAAACTCACAACTTAAATTTAGTTTTGTCATTTGACAATATTAAGTTTTTCCTTCTGCTTAGAAGACAGATATTCTAAAGCAGACCCCAAACTCCTTCCATTTCATAACAAGTCCAGTAAATAATTCTTGCTGCTGGTGGCCAGTAGGATATCAAGAGCTCTCTCAACAGAAACCTTTGTTACTCAACACCCATAAAATTAAATTACCAACGTTTACAACATGACTTTCAGGCAGGCCTAAGAAAGAGTGATGTCCACTGCCCAGAACAGATATAAAATCTAAAACTGGAATTTAAAAAAATAAAGCCTCATAGATGGCAACCAAACTACATGTCTAAAAAAGATCTATCCAATAATGCCCATTTAGTCCTAAACAGTAAATGTCTTATATTTTATATGCAGTATATTTAAACTGCATGCATACATATACCATTATATTTAACACACTGTGTAATTTTCTCTAATGTGCTTATACTGGTAATAGTCAAATTCTTTTCAAGGTCATTGATGTAGAATTAGTCTATCCCTTTAATTGTAAGTTTTACTTGTATGTTTCATATAGTTGCCCAACAAAACACAGTTATCATATCTTTGTACTATTTTGACTCTCTCAGCAGCATTGCTAGCTCATCAGCCTTGACCTTGTGCACAGGGAGACAGGAAAAGGAGTAAGGGCAAAAATCAAAGCATCTACTTAGGCCTCTCCTTTCATGATCTCATTTGATTCTGAGAAAAACCAAGATAAGTCACTTCCCCATCTACTTACATAATAGGAAAGGCTCAAAACCTGCCTACAAGTCTAATCACGGCGATTACTCTAAAAGCTATGCTTGCTCTTTTCTTATTGAGCCAGCCCGTATTCCTTCTACTAATTCTTAAGCTTTTTTATTTTTCAATCTTGAATATTATTTTCAAATAACTTTCTCCCACTATGGTTAAGTAATATTTTGCAGTTCTTTGTTTCTGGCTTTTTTAAAATATTATTTTTAGGGGCACCTGGGTGGCTCAGTCGGTTGAGCATTTGCCTTTGGCTCGGGTCATGATCCCAGGGTCCTGGGATCGAGTCCTGCATCAGGCTCCTTGCTCAGCAGGGAGCCTGCTTCTTCCTCTCCCTCGGCCTGCCGCTCCCCCTGCTTGTGCTTTCTCCTCTCTCTCTCTCTCTCTCTCTGTGACAAATAAATAAATAAAACACAATCTTTAAAAAATAAAAAATAAATAAAATTTTATTTTTAGATGAAGTAAAAGGGGAAGCAAATCTATAGTTTTAAATGTTTAATCTGCATTTCTTAAATTTAAATCATTAGATGTTCACTGGGTGTTCTACACAACTAGTGAATCATTGAACATCACATCAAAAACTAATGATGTACTATGTGTTGGCTAACTGAATTTAAATTAAAAATAAAAATAAAAAAAATAAATCACTAGATGTTAACAACCTAGTAATGTTTGCTGGCTTCCTCTTTAAGAAATCTCCCCTGAAATGCAAATAAAAACTTTCTCCTAAATTTGTTCTTCCCTTAAATCAGAAGTAGTGAATTGAATCTTCAAAGCAAGGGTCCAGAATCCCCAACATTCCAACTGTTAATGCATGTTCATCAACCCTTACGTTACTTAATCTGTATTTTCAGGGATATATGCATATCCCTGTATATAGACATATTATACAGCTAGTTAGTAATAGTAATAAACATGCATGCACACACATGTGGTTTACTGGTAGAGATCAAGTAAATTTCAAATGAAGGTGTTTTGTTAAATCTCATTCTAGAGTTAATGAATTTAAGTCATGCTGCTAACAAGCTGGAGGACCTAGAAACTGGCTTTCTCAGAGAGGCTGGTTTGAATGTCACCCATTGTGAAGAAATTTGATGTTAACAAATGAACAATTTTCCTGTATAATTGCTGCTAGTTCTGACAGCTAGGGCAGATTAGCATTCAGTACATAATGCAACGCAGAAAAATTCAAATTCTATTTTACTTCTCTCCATTTTAGACACAAGAATAATTCTATACATGTTCAGTTTCTGAAGTTTTACTATTTTCTATTGAATCTGGCCGACCTCAGCCAAGATCAGTGAACCTATAGGCCTGGGAGCTACCATAAATGGTTATTAATTTAAGCCACTGAATTTTGGGGTGGGTTGTGACTTTGTGGGGTTACCATAGCAAGAGAAACTAATACAGGTATGTATTTGATAGGAATACTAAAGTACTAAGTAATAGAATCAGGGCTCAAGATTATTTCAGAAGGTAGAAAACTTTTTCGAATGGAATTTTTAAAAGTATATACAATATCCTGTATTTTGCTTGAAATAATTCTTTGAAGCAGTACAGGACAGAAAAGGTAGCTGGGTAGGAGTTCCATAAGAAAAACTTTCAAAGGTTTTAAGAGATGAAAATAAAAGGGAAAAAAAATAAAGCTAATGCACTCTTATGTCATACAAATATAGGGCCCCAGATGATCATGGGAAATCTTGCTGTGCCAAGTCATACCCACAAGGATGTATTCACATTTTTATTGTTTTTTGAAGAGTTCTTCATTTTTAAGTAATCTCTACACCCACCATTGGGCTCGAACTTACAACCCCGAGATCAGGAGCTGCATGTTCTACTGACTGAGCCAGGCAGGCGGTCCTGTCGTCACATTTCTAGATAAACACTAAAAAAATTGAAGAAAGATTACCTTGGAGGGAATGAAAACCGAATCATGGAAACCTCATTTAAAACGGAGTGACAATGCCAGAAGGTGGAGCTCTAACACCCTACCACTACTCTTCAGTTGCATTCTCAACAGGAAGAAGCCTACTTTGCCACTCCAGCAGGAATTAAGAATTTCTCCTTGCCCAGCAACAAGCTCAGCCAATAGGAAAATTCCACAACTCAGACAATGGGAAGCCATCACCACTCTAACTCTGGCTTTCCTTCAATGAACTTTTATTCAAAGCAGCCCCTAACTTCCTCCTTTTCTCTATAAAGTAACGTTCTTTTGATTTGCCAATGCTTGTGTGTCCCAAGTTGCAAGTCCTCTGCTATTCCCAAAAAACCCAGATGTTGGTAAAATAACTGGCTGTTTTACTTTTAGGGTTGACAAAGGAGACAAAATTTTTATCAGGTTAACTTTAATAAAAATAAGAAAAAATAAAGGTAGAAGACAACATCTGAAGGAAAATCACAAGGAAAAGTCTAAATGTGAAAAGAGTGATGGAGAGTGGTGGAGAAAGAACATCATTGGAGATGATGAGCACCTTCTCAAGGAGCCACTTAAGTGGATGGATAATCATCTACCAGAGTTGCAGAGGAGGTTGCTCAATTGGGTGGGAAGTTGGAAGAGGTCAAGAGTTTTCAAAAGTTTAAAGCAGGAGGATCTTGGGCTCAAATAAATTTTGTGTGAACCCCTCACAGCTGGGCACTTCCCCCTCAAAACCTGGATTTCAGCCTTACACAGCTTGTGAAATACTGGTGTCTTCCAAAATTTGCTTTTCTACTGTCTTTTCTATTGTTAGCCTATGGGCCTACCACCCTCCACCTTCAAACATCTTTGCTCCCTTCTGTTACTGCATTCTTAACATAGTTCTCAAGAAAATGACTACACCATCGAGTACCCTGAACCTATACTATTAGGGTGAACACTAGCTGTCTGAACTGAGGAACTGAATTTTTCATTTGATTGCACTGTACTTAATTGTAAATTTAAATTAAAAAAAAGTGAGCCTATTATTGAAAAATGTTTAAGCAAGTTCACAACTTGAATAAGCAAATCCAGTTTTTGTACATTTTATGAACTCTTACCAAAATTTTCTGATGAAAATTTAGTGTCCCAGTTGAGATTTTGATGACTTAGTATGAAAGATTATATTGTAAAATACCTCATTCATAATTTTCACACGCCAAATGATAAGTGGGTTAAACTTAAAATATCCGATTAAAATTAATTCCAATTGCTTTGCTTTTTTAAAAATGTGGCTCCTAGAAAATTTTTAATTAAATATGTGACTTACATTATATTTCTAGTAGACAGTGCTACCCGAAACCTGTCAGACACGAGCCAGTACAGAATTTAAAATGCAGTAATGAATGTCCACGTCAACATATCAGCCATTTGTCTCTCATCAATCTCATTGCACGTATATCACTTCCTCTCAGTCTTTCTCATCACCTCTTGGAAGTGAGGACTTCAATTAGTTCAACTGGCACAGACCAGCACATTTATATCCAGAAACCTGATAAATATTTGACATAAGGTAGGGATCAGATAAAACAATGGCTTAACTGTGGCATACGAGCCATATTCTCTTGGTTTTACCTCCTAGAACTGAAAACAAAGATCTGAGTAGGGGATAAATAAGGTGATGCTCCAAACACATGCCCTGAAGCTTTTAAGAAGATGGTAATCAATTGCTACTATCTTTGTATCTGATTTGATGGGCTTCTAAATATTTCATTCTATTCCTTTAGATCGCTGTAAACGACAATTTGTTTAAATGGACAGGTTTTTAAAAATGAATTAAATGTATTTTGTTTTCACTCAATATGTTTTTTTTTTTTAAGATTTTATTTATTTATCTGAGAGAGAGAGACACAGCAAGAGAGGGAACACAAGCAGGGGGAGTGGGAGAGGGAGAAGCAGACCTCCCGCTGAGCAGGGAGCCCGATGCGGGGCTCGATCCCAGGACCCTGGGACCATGACCTGAGCCGAAGGCAGACGCTTAACGACTGAGCCACCCAGGCGCCCCTCAATATGTTTTTAAAAGAAGATACTTTAATGAAAACAGTCTAATGCTATTAAATACACAATGCTCCTGCCTCACATTTTCCATGTGGCTGTGCGAATGCAAAATCTTATTCTAATTATACTCCTCCCAGCAAAGAACATGCAAATTTCAGCACTAAATACTCACGTTAAGATCATACCCCACCAAGCAGCATGTGCTTGCTGAACACAAGCAGTGAGGAGACTGGCCACACACAGCCTGGCTCAGCCCTCTGTAGGAGGTAGAGGTGTGTGCAGAAGAGGGTGGGGCGAGAAAAGGGGATGCACAGAGTTCTGGAATGTTGGGACAAGCACCTCTGTCATTTGATTCCTCACGTTGAGATCATACCAGATTTCTCCCACATGACAGCACCTGAAGTTAAAAGCCTCCATATCACCTGGGTTTAGCACACAGACATAGTCAAGTAAACAGAATATTTATGAGCTCTAGACAGAATTTATTTCATTGATTTGGAACATACTGTCCCTACATAATTTGCAAGCTAAATTGTCAGGATCGTTCCTAGGGTCATTTCTCTTTTTAATATGAGACTCTGACGTTGACCTAATATTTGAAATATCTCACTCATCACCTGGCAGGTGCACTTATCTTTACCTTTTATGCAATAGCATATTCATCACAGGGCGCCTGGGTGGCTCAGTCGGTTGGGCAACTGACTCTTGATTTTGGCTCAGGTCATGATCTCAGGGCTGTGGGATGGAGCTCCTCATCAGGCTCTGAGCTCAATGCGGAGTCTGCTCGAGATTCTCTCGCTCTCCCACTGCCCCTCCCTCCCTCCCCTTGTGCTCTGTCTTTCAAAATAAAGAAAATCTTTAAAAAGTATTTATCATATTCATCACTATCTAAGGACACAGCTCTAAAATGGACTTTATCAATAGCACTTTATCTGTAGCACTGAATATTCTAGAGCGTAAGGCTTATACGCTAACATGCTTAAGGTACAAATAAGTGCATATTTAAAAGTCTAGTTCTTCCTTTTCTCTTTATTTTTCTTTTTACCACTGCAATACTGACCCACTCATAATGTCCAGCACAGAAGAAAGAGTCCCAAGGGATCATTAGATGTTGAGAAGAGAGAGAACAAGAAGTCTTTGAACAAACTGTAGCTGGGGGCATAAAATGGAAAACAAACTTCCAAAAGAGGTAGTGGGTCTACAAATGGAGCCAGTTTATCACTTAATCAGACCATGTACAGGAGGGCCATACCCACACATCTGCATCCTAGAGTTACCCATACGACTTGGACTGGAGGGAAAAATGGGCATGTTCCTCTACCATTTGTCAGCCCAGAAATTCATCCCTACTTTCCTTCATCGCTTCTACCAGGTTTTAGGTTCCAGGCCACTATGAGCCCAACACAGGCAGAGAGACAAACAGGGCTAATATGGGGAGAGGTGGGTAATGGGATCCCTACTCTTGGGCTGTCCTTAGTGACGGAGCCAGTATATACATCTGGGCCTGGCACATTACAGACTATCCATATCCTTTAATATCTTTATAATTTTCAGTACTAAAATGGTAGGAAAATACTTACAAGGTTACAGACCCTTAGAAAAATGTGCATTTTGCCGGTAAGTTAAGATAGAATACTGTCCCTTCAATGTACATTAAAATCTCAGAGCCCCTCTCAGGGGAGTGAGGGGTGCACACACCAACCTTAGAGCACTGCTACCCTCTCTAGGAAGTCATTTCCATCTGATTTCCTACTAGCTCGAGGTGGAGCAGTTCCAAACACTCTCAGTTGACCTGCCATTTTAAGTGCCAAATTTAAGAGACTTGTATGTTGTAGCATGGGCCCATGAGCTTGTGTCTTTTAATGGTACCAACTGGCCCTTGCCATTAGTAGATGGTTTTCAATGAACAAGGAAGATCATAAGTGGAAGAATGATGACAAATTTTATGAAAAGTTTTCTGAAAAATTTTGTTTGAAGCAAGTCACATTGAGAGCAGACCAGGCAAGCAGGAAGGGAAAGAGAGAATAAAAGGATTTACTCTGCGAAAGTTAATGGAAACAAAAGAATTCAGGTATTTACCATTTACTTCTGTTCATACCTCTTCAGACACCCATATGCATACACTTTCATATTTACACATAGACAAGAAACCACCTACAGTCTGTTGGACCAAGAAAGATGATAAATAAGCATGTTATATGGGATAAGAGTTCGAATATCCATATGTCAAGTGGCATCAAAGAATTCATGATCTTGAAACTTCACCTTTCTACTTTTAGAATATTTGTAGAACTATTTCAGGAGGAGAACATGAAGTACCTCATTTTTAATATGTAGACAGGATATTTACATTATGTCCTTTGGTTTATTTCCTTTCGAAGTCACATAATATTTACCTATCATCTACTTTTTCTGTCTGCTTAAAACTCTCATGCTCTTGTCTTTTTATTACTAGGACTGTTGGTATAGGAGAAAACTGCTTTGCAAATGTAATAGAAATTCAGAAAGAGTATTATGTTGATATGAGGAATCTATGGTAACATTCAAACAGCATTCCTGCTCATTGTTCAAATTGTATTCTGTTAACTTATCACTTTTAGTGTAAGCCAAGATTGTTTCTTTTCCTCCAGGGTTATGACACTGAAGAGTACTCAAGCTTTAAGTTTCAAACTATTTGCCTGATAAGCAGAAGCAGACTATCCTTCTTCAATAAGGCACCAAGCCATTTCTCAAAGAAGCTTTCCCTTTCTGGAGCTCTGGACTCACAGTAAGAATTGTTCGAACTGCCTTTCCCAACAGAATAAAGGCTATTATGAACTACAATACTAGGAGAAAAAAAATTCTGAAGGGAGGTAACAGTGAAGACTATTTCTATTTTCTTGGCTACGTTTAAAAAAAATGTTGCAGAAACAACAGAAGACCAGGAGCAAAAGAATACACAAATACACACACATACTCAGTAAGATCTGAGGTCTTATATTTCCACTTACTTCTAATGTCAGTTTCGGTGACGTAACATCTGAATCTTAGCTTCATCTCTACGTGAGAATACAACCAACTGGTTATTTAGGGGCAAAGATATGATCTCAATGAAGGCAATTTGACAGTGACAATGGTAAAAGTATGTAGGGTGCTCTTACTACGAGGATGCAGTTGATGGTACCACCTGAAGGTATTCATCTAAATTTTATCTGTTAGAGTAGAAGAAAACATAATGTCTGCATACTTTAAGTGTGTGAACAAGAATTCCCAGTCTTTGCAAACAAGAGATACAGATCTTCTTTGACTTAACAATGGGCTTACATCCCATTGTTAGTTGAAAATATCTTAAGTCAAAAATGCATTTAATACACCTAACCCACTGAACATCATAGCTTAGCCTAGCCTACCTTTCACGTGCTAACACCTACATTAGCCCACAGTTGGGCAAAATCACCTAACACAAGGCCCATTTTATAATTAAGTGTTAAATACCTCGTGTAATTCCTTGAACAAGGTACTGAAAGTGAAAAACAGAACGGTTGTCAGTGTGCTGGTTGTTTACCCTCGTGATCGCCTTGTTTACCTCGGGAGCTGTGGCTGGCTGCCGCCGCCCAGCATCAAAAGAGAGGACTGTACTGCAGATTACGAGCCCAGGAAAAGATCCAAATTCAAAAGTATCGTTTTTACTGAATGCATATCATTTTCGTTTCATGCCATCCCAAAGTCGCAAAATCATAAAATGAACCATCCGAACTTCACCGTCTACCTGAGACTCTCTTTGCTCATTAGTACTTGCCTCTCTCTCTCCCACTATAATCACTCAATAAACATTTATGGAAAGCATTAGGGAGTGCCTGGCATGAAAAATACAACAATAAAAACCAGCGGGTAGAAAATGTAATCATTGACAAAGGCGTGGAATAATACAAAATAAATTCCAGCTTAGATACCTGTGGGATTTTTCTACTGTGGCACCAGGAGAGAAATCTCCTAATGTCAAGAAAAGAAAATACAGCACCCACACCCTCTCTTTACCAACTCCCAAATGCCAGCAAGAGCCTGACCTGTTTGAGGACCTCAGGCTCCTCTTAGGAAAAACAAAACAGCAGCAACAACAAAAACAACACCCAAACCAAATAACAAAAACGTGGTGCAAAAGGCAAGGTGGCTTGTGATCTACATGGCTCAATAACCTTCATCGTTAATTTCCTGACTTTTGGTAACACATTCCTGAGAGGAGCATTATTTTGCAATTCAGGCAGAGTTTAAAAAAAAAATCAGATTATCTCACTAGACTCCAAGATTTGCACAAACAGTGTGGGCGGCCAGACTCCTTTAAAAAAGAAAGCGTCCAATCAACTATTTGAAACACTCCTGCAGCTGAAAGCCCTCAGCAGCATGAAACTGATTCTCAGAGATTTCTGCGTAACCTGACACCTAAAGTGAAGGCTAGTGTAAAAAAATACACCTGAAAATATTACAAGGAAGAGACAGAAACTATTTGTTAAACAGCTAAGCGAAACAGCACATGCTGATGACTATCAAACATTTGTCCTTCTCACTTCTAACAGAGAAGGTTTCAGAGTTTGATTCCTGGGTTATGTTTCAGGAAAGTTCTGGCTTGATGCCTTGCATGAAGATCAACATTTCCCAGGTACAGAATACATTCAAGCCTGGGGGCAGAGGGGTGACCCAAACATCCTGGACTTCAATGGACACACAACAGTGGGGACAAAAATGAGGAGCCCCACTCACTAGTAAAAGGTACTAAAGTGACAAAGAAGTGGCTGGTTTGATTTGGAGGAGGCAGAGATGGGTGGGAGTTGGCACAGAGTAGGCAGACTAAAGGCTGGAGCAGAAAATGTACATGGCATGGGTGTGGGAACAGCGTGTGTGAACGGTAAGACAGGGTTAGGTATAAATGACCTTGAATTTGTAATAATGTCCATAGCCAACGGGAGCCAACTGCCACCTTTCACAGAGAGCAACAACCCATCTGTGTATGAGGGCAGCGCATGAACACATGATCTTCTTTTGTGGACCCCTTTCTCTCTAAAAAAATTAAAGTTGATATTTTAAGGTTGTGGTGCTATAAAGGTGACTAATTCAGGCTAGATTCCTTAGCATATATTCATTATTACAGTCATTTTTTTCCTTCTGATTTTATTTTTTTCTTAAAGATTTAATTTATTTATTTGAGAGATGAAAGAGAGAGAGACAGAGCATGAGGGGGGAAGGGTCAGAGGGAGAAGCAGACGCCCCGCCGAGCAGGGAGCCCAATGCAGGTCTCGATCCCAAGACCCCGGGATCATGACCCAAGCTGAAGGCAGACGCTCAACCAACTGAGCCACCCAGGCGCCCCCCTTCTGATTTTAAAAGAAATTAAAATCGAAACATTTTCATGGGCCCCTAAGAGCATCACAGGCCCAAGGCACTGTACCTACCATGCATAATGGAGAAGATGAGCCTGGGGTGTAGGCAAAGGAGAGAAGTGCATGGCCAAGGACACAGCATGAGCTTAAGCAGCAGGAGAAAAATGGGCAGCGAAGGCAGAAAATGGAAGCAGAGGTGGAGAGAACTCTGAGGCTTGTGAATTTCAAGGATGGGACCCCTTGGGGCGCTGGTGGCGGGGAAGGAATGTGCAAGACCTGCCCAGCTGACAGCAACAAGTGTCAGAATACATCATGTGAGAGATTTCGAGTTCATCCCAATGGGATGGAAGAAGGAAAGGAATAGTCACTCTAGTCACCACTCCCCAGTTTTATCAGCACATGTCCCATTCTGCCACGACCTCCGTGGGCCCATCACACCAGAGTTCTCGTATCAATATGGGTGATCAATCCATCTGCATTTCACTGCCTTGAGTGATGGGAAATTATTTTAATTTTCAAAACTAGCAGATGTTTAACGGAGCTGTGCAGGGTTGCTGTTATATGTCATGGCACACTGTGTCTATGTAACCTGGGGAAAGAATGGTCTGGAATTTTGCATCACTAACTCATTCCTGGGCCACAGGAAAATCTTTCTGACATTTGCACAGAGGGATAAGCCCTAAAATAGAGGAAAAACCATGCAATACAGACCATATCCTGCCCCTGAGGAAGAGAAGCATTATACTGTGTTGCGAAGATTTAAGTTCTACCAAGAACTCTACCCATGGGCTATTTATGTAAGCTGAACTTTTAAAACAAATCTGTTCAAATAAACCAAGAGAAATACACAGCTGTGACCACACACACACACACACACACACACACACACACACACACACGCCCATGATAGCATGTAGAGTCAGGCTTCCTACATTACTGCAGCTGCTCATGGTACATAATTCTAAATAATAAGACTTTTAAGTAATTGGAATGGAGGTACCTTTTCAGATTTGCTAGAAGGCATGGCTTTTTTCTAAAGAGGGAATGACATGAGGGGACACCTAACATGAAACTACTCTGGCCTAATGAAGGTAAACTCTCAGATATCCACATGCACTCTCTTTCTTTTATAAGCACAGCCAATCTTTAGGAAAGAGCTGCTTTAACTTGGCACCAGTCTTACCAATGCTGTTAGGCTATGCAGTGGATCTCTACTAGGGAAAGCTTTTTTAGCCCACATGGATCATGAGTCACCTTGCATTCTGAGCTCCATGAACTGTTTCTAAGTAGAGGCCCAAGGGTCTCAGGAAAGCTAATTGTCACAATTTTGGTGTTGCTTTTGTTACTAAACATACCACCATGAACTGGGGTAGCCTCCCCCTGCCTCCCACAGCTGAGAATTACCTGGCTCAAAATGTCAGCAGCGCACCTCGGGTGAAAACTCTGACCTAGCCTCTTCCTCAGGGTGAAAGAGTCATGTCTTACTCATCTCTGTATTTCTAGGATAAAACTTAGAACAATATTGGCGCTCGAATAGTTGAACCAAATAGATTTTCTGCCAGAATACTGAGATAACTAATTCAATTGAAATAATGTAAAAAGCACAACTATATAAGTTCTACAAAATATACTTTGCCTTCCACAGATACAAAAAAAGATATATGTTGATTTTTAAAAGATATGTGGAATATCAAGTTATTAACATTATGCATAATAAAATACCCCACTCAAGAGTGGCCCAGTATTATTTATTATGTAGACAATAAAAAAGATAATGTATTAACTCTTTATGGGTCAATCTATAACAATAACCTAACAATTAAGAAGTCTTGAGTGTTAATTATCCAACCTATGAACACACACAAAAGGGGTGCTAACAGCTTCTAAGCAACGCTGACAAGAACACAGGATCATGCACTTATTACAAGGGGTCCAAGACCAAGAAATCCAACCAGATCTTCTGCCCACGGGTAATTCTGGCCTAACTCTAACCAATCATTTCATAATGAAGGACTCAAGACAAAGAGAGAGAGGCCTAAACCACTGGAATCCCTTTGAATAATATCAACTCTACAGGAATAACATGTGTATGCTCACAGGTTACATTAATCAAAAGTCCTATGAAAAGACATGACTAAAAAAAATTGTTTCCAGAAACTTCTTCATATACTGTATCCGCACCTATAAACCTAGTCAAATCTAACACTGCTTCTACCTCTAGAGACCTCAGGGAGCTCACAGATGGTTCAGGGTCCCGGTAGAAGGACCTGGTTGAGGGAACCCAAACCTGAAGGTACCAATATGAACCTTGAAATCAAAAGGGAGAGGTCGAATTCTGTCTAGTATTTACCAGCTGTTTGGAGGGAAACTCTTTAACTCTTGATTTCCTTCATCTCTAAAATGGATATAATAACACCCCACCACATAGGTTATTATGAGATTAAAATTCAAAAAATGTCCATAAGATGGATAGCAGGTCATTTGTTTTACAGAGAGCTAATCATGTTGACTCAGCTGGGATTTAGCAGGAAGAAGGGACTCTAGTATGAGCACTTCCTGAGACATCCAGAGAGACTGAACTAATGAAATACAGGACTTGAAATCTCCTGAGCGTTATCCCCGCAAAGATGTCTGCTACTTATTCAGGAATCCTGAGAGGATTTTCTGCTGTAAAGAAAATGCTGACTATATAACCAGATATGACACACTGGTTTAAAGAATGTCTTATGCCACTTGAAATAGACAATCTTTCCTCATTTATCTGCAAAATGTCTGCCTGCCAAGTTGTTTCTAAGAGAAACAAACTAGTAACTACACAATGCCATCATTCCCAGCCACAACCTGCAAGCTCAATGTGGCAGATCTGACTCACCAAGTTGACACAATATTTTTGAACCATCTGAGATATTTTAATTCATGCAGGTTTCGAGCATCGATTATAAGGTTCATGAAGTCCACTCTGACAGTTTACTATCAGTGAATGTCAAGGATTCTAAACAGGGTGAAGGAGCTATAGCAAATTTCAAGATGTTAAAACTTTTTGGTTTTGTGTAGCTACAATGTATTCAATGCATTTCTTTATTGAGAACTCTCACATAAGAAATTTTTTGCTGCAAGCTCATACCAGTGTTATTTTTTTTTAAGATTTTATTTATTTTTTTGAGAGAGAGAGAATGAGAGATAGAGAGCACGAGAGGGAAGAGGGTCAGAGGGAGAAGCAGACTCCCTGCCGAGCAGGGAGCCCGACGCGGGACTCGATCCCGGGACTCCAGGATCATGACCTGAGCTGAAGGCAGTCGCTTAACCAACTAACTGAGCCACCCAGGCGCCCCTCATACCAGTGTTATTAATCACTAAGTAACATATATTCAAAAGGGCCTGGTGGAGTGTAAGACATGTTCTTCAAAGTATTAAAAAATGTTTCATTTAATTTCTAAATCAGTGTTCTCAAAAACAGTTTCCAAGAGATGTTAACAGTTATTCCCTGGGGCAAGGGGGAGGGGGTGAGTCCCTTGTCAAACACATACGGGAAATGGACCCTTCAAGATGAATCTGGGAGGCTATGTGAAAATCCTATAATAATGAAGCCAGTTTAACTTTTTTTTATATACCAAGTTTCCCAAACATATTTGGCCATGGGAGTCTTCTAATATACTACAAATATAGCATGTTTATCATATTTGGAACACAATTTGAAAAACACGCTAAGATACGTGAAATGAATAATGACCAAGCAAAATTTAACCAGGTCATTTTGAGTAAATCAAAATAAATAAAACCAAAAAGAAGTCTTATGGGGAACAAGGGTGGGGAGTCTGAGTGGCTCAGTGGGTTAAGCGTCTGACTTTTGATTTCCGCTCAAGTCATGATCTCTGGGTCATGGGATCGAACCCCCCAATCCGGCTCCATGCTCAGCGTGGGGTCAGCTCAAGAGTCTCTTGCTCTCCCTCTGCCCCTCCCCCACTCATGCTCTCGCTCTCTCTCTAAATAAGTAAATAAAATCTTTTATTAAAAAAAGGTGGGGTACCTGGGTGGCTCAGTCATTAAGCACCTGCCTTCGGCTCAGGTCATGATCCCAGGGTCCTGGGATCGTGCCCCACATCGGACTCCCTGCTCAGTCAGGAGCCTGCTTCTCCCTCTCTCACTCCCCCTGCTTGTGTTCCCTTTCTCGCTGTCTCTTTCTCTCTGTGTCAAATAAATAAATAAAATCTTTAAAAAAATAAATTAATTAATTAAAAAAGGGGGGTGGAACAGGGCAAGGAGTATCACCAAGTGCCCATAGAACTTACGATGATAAAGCATCCGATCTGGCTCTAGGCAAAATAATTTACGTGACATGTAGCATGCAGAGCAAGAAAACAGATGGTAAGAATAACTATGTGCTCCCCACCATAATATTTCAAAAGCAAATCATGGGCACTTAGAAACACGCAAAAGATTAAAAAATAAATAAAATAAAAATAAAGAACTTCATAAGGTTCCAATATGGTGCAAAATTCTAAGTCTTTTGCCTTTTAAACTATACGGGTAAACTGAATCAATGCGGTTTATTGCAAGGAAAGTTAGATTTTCATTTAGTGAACTGAGTGTGAGAAGGCTGATGACAGGAGCAAACACTGAAATCACATCCCTGGATTCCAACGCCACATTTGTAAAATTCAACCACGTGACACTAAGTCAAAACAATGAGTGGATAAGAACTAAGGAAAGACAGGAGTCCTCCATGTCATAACTCTGAACTAAAAGCACATAGCCAAGAGTAGAAAAAATTAATGCTTTTGTTTCCACAACACAAAGCATGAACTACTGCGGATTTCACAATAGAGAATACAAATTACTTTTGATTTTCCCATTTTCACACAAGGGAGAGAGAAGTCAGCCTGACTCCTAAATTAAATTTCCCTTAAGGCCTTCAGAAGACCTTTACAGATCTTTCTACATGGCTTGTGATATTGGGGAGCTCGACTATGGTAATAAATAGAAAGCACCAGATAAGTAAAAGATAATTAACATAATACCCAGAACTTCACTATCTCTTAAATAATGCTGTCCCTTAATTAAATATTACATTGAACTGTTGTGCTCATTTTCACTGAAGAAGCTATGAAGTGTTCAAGGTCACATGAAAGCCAGACTGGCTACACTTCCCATTAGAAATGAACAGGGACTGTAATTCCTATGAAGGTTACATTCAGAATCAAAACGAGACACAGAGCATTATTCTGCTATGTTTAAAACACAGAATTTTTTTTAATTGCTATGATTAGGTCATCTCGTTATTCACAGATTAGATTTAGTTTTAAAGTTTAAAACATCTATGAAAGAAAACCTTCTTGCTTTGAGTTTCTGTTTGAAGACTGGCAGTCTTGTTTCTCTGGAGGTGGCACTGCATTGATGTTTCAAGGAATGACACAACTTTCTGCAGGAAAGAACAAAGATTCTCTTCATAAGGAGACATGCTTGCCCATGACAACAGTGGCTTATAGCTGAAAAGCACACCAAACTAACGAGATTCTCATTGAATTTTAGGTGCCAGCTCTGCAAGTCCTACACTTCTCCATATTTTATAATACTCCAAATCCTCAAGAAAGCTGCTTTGGGTAGTCAGAACATTCCACAGGGCATTCTCGAACCTTAAAATATTAGAGAATGACTAAACTGCTTGCCTAAGACTATGCTACAGGCAAATTCTTGGTTTCTAAATGTGTCAGGTCTGGACAGCACAAATATGCAAGCTTTAACACCCAAACAAAAAGACTGGGCTTCTACTTAGCAATTCGTATTTTTAGTAGTCAGTGTTCCCTTCCTTCCTCCCTCACTACCGCAGAAAAGCCGGGGGGCGGGGGGGATCTACTCTCACCAGCCCAAACCATCTTTTAGATGGGAGTTCACTACTGAGATAAATTCTATTCTTTTCCTTTGAGTATACCTAATTCCTGGGTAATATAAATTTATGCTATCAATAAAGTGGTGAAAAAGCCCATAAAGTAAAACACTTCATTATTTACCCAAGAAACACCAAGGTTTTCTAGCAAAACGTAACCATTTTATAGTTCACTGTGAGTCTATAAACTTTTTTTCCCCCTTAAACACAACTGAGTCTAGAACAATATGTTCAACCAGTCACTCAAAATATTTGTTGGCTCCTTTTACTAAGACAAAACAAATTATTAAACTTTTGCAGAGACATCAACTATGCATGGATGTGCATGCTTAAATAGTAAAGGAAATAGGAAAATGTTTACTATACTATGTAAAATTTAAGCACTGATGGACAATATTTTATAGCCAAAACAAGCTACTCAGTAATAACAGAAAAATACCCAATTATAACCAGCTCCTCTAAATTACAAAGCCTAACTTATTGACAACTGACTTGAATACCTCCTAATTCAAGCTATCTAAGAGACCCACCTAACTGATCTCATCAGTGAGATTACAGAATATAAATGTTATATATAACATGATATAGTTGAAAGATAGCATAGTCTGGCATCTCAAACCTTCCGAATCATCAGTCATGAAACTCAAATTTGACACTCAATTTATTACAGAGGAGGCTCTACAATTAGACAGGTTAGTGTGAATTAATTCGGTTTTTTTCACCTAAAACAAACTCCTCACCATATTACACAAAAACAAATAAACAAACTGTCCATCTAATCTTTCAATGACAACTGATCAGTCGAGCTCTGCCACCAGATAAAGAATTAATCTTGTAAACAGGGTTCAAACAAACTCAAGGAAAAATTGCCTTGCCAGGGTAAGAAGGCATGCTTTATATATGGCATGTAAGGCTCACTAGAAATGACTCCATCTAATGGGAACAATTTTTTTAAATTAGTAGTATATATGCCATATGCCTTAATTTTGATTTTACCTCAGCCTCATAATTAAATGTGCACCCTGTACCCATTACATAATTCAGCAAACTAAAACTGATTAAACTAAAATCTACAAGGGCCCCAGTGCACTGGATTAAGACTTTTAAAGTCCAGGATATAAAAGTCACTCCTCTTTAAGTAATTAATTTTAGTCCTCTCCCACATTAAAATAAAATTCTCTCTTACTCCTTACCTATGACAGAACTTTATATTTTCCATTATGCAGTATAAGCTATCTACTTATTACCTGGATATTGGTTTAGCATTCACAGCAAATATTTATCTCCATAAATCCTGAATCCACTGGCACGGTGCTTGCCCAAAGAACACACAAATACTTGGTTACTTCAACTTAGTTTTAAAAACCCAAGAAATTATGTTACCAAATATAGTATTTTTAGTTTTAAAGCCATTTTTTTTTGTTTGCTCATTTTTAAGTAATCTCTACACCCAACATGGGGCTAGAACTCAAGACCTCAAGACCAAGAGTCTCGTGCTTTTCCATCTGAGCCAACCAGGTGCCCGTTAAAGCCATTCCTAAGGAAAATAATCTGTGTTGACTCCCCAAAGAACCCTCCTTGAGTGCCTATATTAAAATCTAAGTGCAAAGACTCCAAAAGTAAAAATGCATTAAGAACTGGCTTTGATACAAGACAGTAAAGAAATGTGTAAGTGATTTCCAAGTTCATCTATTCTACACTAGAAGTTCAGTATATACACTTCATTGCTAAAGCTCGATGTCAAAAAGATAAATCTGATAGCTGCTGAGTAATCAGAAGGAAGCTATTAATACTGCATACGCAATTTTTATTAATACACTTGCCACAACATTTTGATTTCAGGACTCACCTAATATTTGTGTGATGCTAGATCCAGATTAAGTTTGAATGTCTTAATTATTCATTATAATTACTAGGGAGATGAATCATTAGACCATGCATTAGGTGTACAATCTTGTTCCATATCTTTTTGGTTATTAGAGCTGATTAACAATTAGAATAAAGGAAAATGCTCCCTGTTCAATATCAAACTAATCAGAACCAATACAAGAAAATCTTCCTGCATCAAGACAGAGATGTTATGGCTGCCTAGGATAATAAATCTCTTTGCCTGGCTCTGATCTAGAACTTTAATTGGTTAATGACTTTGATTTCAGACATCTACAAAATGACATTCAGCCTTTTATACTAACTCTCTGACGACGGAATTCCTTTGCAGGAATTTCCAAGGTGTTAAAGAAGGATACCATTTAAAGGAAAAGCAATGTTTGCCTGTCTATGATTATTTATATATATTTGCTTCAATTTCTAACAGACCGACCCATTTGTTGCCTTCAGTTTCCATCCTTTTGTCCCAGAGCAGTGATAATAATAATTTCCCATGAATTACATTGTAGTATCTATTGCAAATAAGTCAAAATTCAGAATGAGACTATATGTCTTTAACATATGATTTAGAACGATTTCCCAAAAAAGCACGACTGACCACTTTCTTGAAGTAAACTATCTGGTATTTCTTATAACCTAAATGTTTCTAAATATCTAAAGTAAGACTAAAAATTTTCACCACTCCACTCTCAAGATTCTCATTCAAAATCATCCACCATCCTAACATGTCCTCACATCTCTGCATATACAACAGTGCCCAACCCCTCGTATTTTTTTAAAGCCTTTTATTTATTTATTTGAGAGAGAGAGAGAGAGAGAGCGCGCGCGCTCACGAGTGGGAGGTCAGAGGGAGAGAGAGAATCTCAAGCAGACTCCACACTGAGCGTGGAGCCAGATGCTCAAAACCCTGTGACCATGACCTGAGCCTAAACGATACTTGACCAACTGTGCCACCCAGGCGCCCCTCCCCGAATATTTTTAAAGAGCCATGCACTCACACTATTGCTATGAATAGGCTGCAAGAGGTATCATCCCTTATAATTATGTTCTGTGCATAATCAGATAGAAAGCCACAGATAAAGCCAGGATTAGAATTACCTTCTTAAATTCTTAGCTTATCAAGAAGGTAAAGCTGGTGAATATTACTACCTCTATAGCAACAGCACCAGACTCTCTCACCCAGTATTCAAGACCTCCCCAGTGTACCAGAGAGCTTACAGGGACTAAAGCAGCCAGTGGGGACGCAAGACTCCCTGTAACTGAAGAACATTCAAGTACATATCAATGGAAATCCTTTAATTTTATACTACTTCCTAACTAGTCACCATAGAACCATGAGAAAACATTCAAAATCCGGAAGTTTTCTCCTGAAATCAATGCAAATTCAATCCAATCACTTCATACAGACCGCCTTCGTTGTTACCACCCCAAATTTTCATTTCCAGTTTCCACAGCCATATATCAAGAAAAATGCAAATGACTTAGAGAAGTCAACACGCTTGCTATTGTACAAACTCATTCTTAAGTATCTTCATTTGCCAAAAGGGCGAGTCCTCCATCAGATGTTGAGCGCACGCCTTTCCTGGAAGATTCTAGAGGTTTAAGAGCCCTTGCCTGCCTTTCCCTTCTCATCCTAGACTTCCATCTTCCCAATTTCCTGAAACCAGGAGTGTTTTGTGTATACTTGGGAGGAAGCAACAGAGAAAACAAGAGGTAGGAATATCTGGAATTGTCTTTAAGAAATAGTTTTGTTGGGGCGCTTGGGTGGTGCAGTCAGCTAAGCATCTGACTCTTGATTTTAGCTCAGGTCCTGATCTCAGGGTTGTAAGACTGAGCCCCGTGTCAGGCTTGGCACTCAGCGTGGAGTCTGCTTGAGATTCTCTTTTCTTCCTGCTTGTGTGCACACGTGCTCTCTCTCTCTCTCTCAAATACATAAATAAATCTTAAAAAAAAAAGTTTTGTCACATGCACATCTGTGCTCCTCTCATCCTGCACCCCAATGCCTCTGAATGAGAACACACACGTACACACATGCCCCCATATACCCAACACATACTCATGTGCACCCAACTCACCACACCCCACCCCTGCACACACCCCACATACCACCTGCCACATCCCGCACACAACTTCCCCACCCCACACAAACAACACACACACTAGTGATAGGCAATCACTAGAGAATCACAATCTTTAAAAAATAAATAGATAATCTAATGATTCTATTCCACCCTGGTGTCATCAGGCTCTAAAGAATGCTATTTTTTAAGGTACACAAAATTGTTTAGGCTCTCAGTTAAGTTGCTGTAATGCTTGGCCCCCCTCAGAAAAACTGACATTTGAATTATAAGGCAGAAGTCTGAACTCTGTAATTCAATCTTCAGCTTCTATAGCAATTTAACTCATAAATAATTTCAAAATGTGGATTTTTAATGAGCAGTTAATTTACCTCAGTCCACCTAATCTATTTTCAGAAATGCTGTTGGAGGGCATCTGGGTGGTTCAGTCAACTAAGCATCTGCCTTCGGCTCAGGTCATGATCCCGGGGTCGGGGGGTGGGGTCCTGGGATCAAGCCAGGCATTGGGCTCCCTGCTCAGCAGGGAGTCTGCTTCTCCCTCTCCCGTCTGCCCGCTCCCCACCCCTCCTGCTCTCTCTCACTCTCAAGTAAATAAATCAAATCTTAAAAAAAAAAAATGTTGTTGTAAAAATTTGTGCTGATTACTTCCTTATATCTAAACTTTGAGCAACCTGTAAGGTAGACACTGAACCCAGAACACAGGCTGGTTATTTTCTGAAAAAAATAAAGCTTGTTTCTAACCTAGAATTAAGTCTTGGCCCTGACTCCAAGGCAAATCTGTCTCTCACTGCTAGATCTATGAAGAGACTACAATGACCTTTCCCTTGATAAACCACAAACTGGCCCCCTTAGACCGCTGGTTTTCAAACTGTACTCTCTGGACTCTTGGGGTTCCTTAGAGGTGCTTCAGATTTAAGAGGAAGCTAAATAAGGATATGGGTTTGTAAGGTTTCAATGAAAACAAATAGCTTTTTAAAACCAATTTTACAGACTGAGGGCCTACCTAATCTATATTTTTGTTTGAAAAAAAAATTGGTTATGCTGCCTTTTTTTTAAACCCAAGTGAAAACCCACGTCCTATATTATACTTGGACTAGTAATGTTATAATTAAAAGTAGAATTTTGTAACTGTGTATGGTGATGGACGTTAACAAGACTTACTGCGGTGACCACTTTGCAATATATACAAATATGGAATCATTATGTTGTACACCTGAAACTAATGTTATATATCAATTATATTACCTAAAAGTTTTAGTAGAGATCACACTTGAAGAGGTCTCAGGTTGCTATAATTGTTAAGGTAATTTTCACTGTCACAAAACAAGTAGATGGGACGTGGGCTGAGGAGAGGAGGTTTGCCATCCTAACAAGGAAACACTCCCAGCAGGACCCCTTCCCTGCTGGGAATTACAGAACTGCAGAGGGTGCAAGAAGAAAACAAGACACCAGAACCAGACAAATTTCAGGAGCTATAATCTCTTACTTAGAAGCAAGATAATATATTCCTAAAATCTAAATAAGTCAGAGCTCTTAAAAAATTACTTAGCAATAATATAAAAATATTCTGGTCACCCATCCCAGGCATAAATAAAAAGACAAGGGAGATCCTATTTCTGTTCCTTCGTTTAGTGGAGATGAGTCATGGCTGTCCCTAGGATTTTACTGATGAAACAAAATACACATCTGTTCTGTAAACAAAGGGCTTACTAGGGAACTCATTTTCCTCTTAAATGAGAATTGGCAATATTTTTTTGTAGCTCTCAAGAAAATTTTAGAAAATTTATAAGAACTTTAATATATTTTATAAAGATTCTCTAAATTAAGACCAAAACATGTACTAATATCTAGTCGCCTTTTTTTTTTTAAGTCTATACTGCTCTAATTATAAAATCCTGCATCAAATCCACTTTTAGAAACGTATGGGGACCTTGGCTTCTCTCCTCAGACTCCTATTTTTTAAAGACTGTGAAATGTTTGTCTCCTCTGTTTTTAAATGATCATGAAACCAAAAAGAGAGTGCTTGTTCAGGCTCCAGTCTCGGCCTCCCCAGGACTCCTGGGGGAGTCTGAGAGAGGGGGAGAGACCGAGTGTCCATTCCTGGGAGAGCCTGGAGCTCAGCACCCCAAGCATGAACTTTTGGGCTGGTGGGGTTGGCTTCCCTTGTGTGATGGACAGAGGCCTGGTGTCTGGACTACAGGGGCAGGGGTAGTATGCGCCAGGCAGATCCTCTGGACACGTAATCCATGTTGGGACACTACATGATGAATGAATCAAGGCCAATAAAAAATAAAAAACTGGGCAGGAAGTACTTACAGGTAAATGATATGATGCTTGAAACTTACTTTAAAATACTAAGCAAGACAAAAAAAAATGTGTGTTTCTGTGTGTGTGCTGGAACAAGAACAGCAAAATGTGATCAACTGTTGAAGGTAGATAGACATGTTTGAAATTTTTCATAATAAAAAAAAATTTTAAATCCCTTTGGAAGGTTGTCAGATTATGTAAACTACACACAAACATTACGCAAGCTATAGGATCAAAATACAGGATTAAACTGAAGGATTAAAAGAACTTATAAAACACCATTCTCCCAATTTCATAAATAATTTGTCAGTAGACAGTTTCCTATGGATACATTACAGTATCTCTTACTCAATATTTACCAACTGCAAACATAAAATGGAAGTCTAAGTGACTCAAAAAGCAAACTGAGGTTTGGTTGCTTACTATCTGATCTAAGAAAAGGAAAAAGGAAGACTTTCTTCAACATTGTTGTTTACTTTCTTGGCAAGCAATGCGGTGTTTGCAATGTTATGCAGACTGTGGGGAAAGATCATGCGACATTCTTATACAGTTAACCACTGAACAACACAAGTCTGAACTGCATGGGTCCACTTATACAAAAATTTTTTTTTGATCAATACAATACAGTATTGTAAATGTATTTTCTCTTCCTTACGATTCTCTTAATATTTTCTCTAGCTTACCTTATTATAATACAGTATATATACAACGTACAAAATGTTTTTATTATTGATAAAGCTTCCAGTCAACAAGAGACTATTGGTAGTTAAGTTTTTAGAGAGTCAAAAATTATATGTGGATTTTCAACTACATGGTTGGGGGGTGGTCAGTGACCGTAACCCCCACTTTGTTCAATGTCAACTGTACTTTTGGGGCATGTGGGTGGCTCAGTTGGTTGGGCGTCTGACTCTTGATTTCAGCCCAGGCCATGATCTCAGGGTTGTGGGATCGAGTCTCACATCAGGCTCCACACTGGGCATGGAGCCTGCTTGAGATTCTTTCCCTTGCCCTCTGCCTTTCCCCCTCCATACTCTCCTTTTCTCTTAAAAAAAAGTCAACTATATTTTACAGATGTCATATTACTTTGGACCATGATTTTAGATCAAGTCCGTACATTTTAATATGGTAGAAAAGGCTGATCAATATCTTGAACGGCAAGGGCTACAAGAAACACCATGACGCAATGTAAGTAACAGATCAGAAATAAGTAAGGGAAGAAGGTATGTTAATGAATAAAACCAAATAACTGGAAAGGACAGAAGAGCTAATAGCGCATCCCTCTTGTGAGAAGAATGCATTCTATCATGTGGACACACCTTAAATTCAAAAGGAACTCATCATCAAGTATGTGTGTATAAAACCACCCTTTAGGGTATCTGGGTGGCTCAGTCGGTTAAGCATCTGCCTTCAGTTCAGGTCATGATCACAGGTCCTGGGATTGAGTCCCGAGTCAGGCTCCTTATTCAGTGGGGAGTCTTGCTTCTCCCTCTGCCGGCAGCTCCCCCTGCTTGTGCTCTCTCTCTCTCTTTCAAATAAATAAATAAAATCTTAAAACAAACAAACAAAAGACCCTTTACCTTATGAAGGATGCAAAAAAGTTTGCTTCTTCTAAAAGCTCAGAATCTGGTCAACATTTGGATCTCTGTAAGGAAATTTACATTAGTGGTTCTCCGATTAAGCTTCCATCGGAATCCACTAGAGTGATTATTAAGTCACTGGCCTGCCCCCAGACCACACTTTAAGAACTATGGGCTTATTCCATGATTCATTCCTGCTAATTACCAGAATTTTTAAAAGGAGCTATAACTTAGAAAAAAAAAAAACCAATACCCAGTCTAAGAGAAGCATCTCATTAAATAGAATTTTCAGGCAGAGCAAGAGTGTTTACAAAGAGTTATCACCCAGGTAAGAGAATTGCCTTTCAAGGGCTAACAAACACATACTGAATAATCTGTAAACTTCATCCCTACTTTGTAGTTAAAACTTTTTATAATATTGCAACTTACAAAACAGTGTCCGAGAACAGATTTTCACCTTACCCAAACACAGACTTCAAATAATGCCTCCTTCACAGAACTCACTTACACAGCTAATAAAACTCCAAGGCCAGGTCCTCTAATTGGTCCATTTGAATCTGGGGGAGTGCCTGCTTCAGTCATCTTCAGTTACATCAGCAACTATGGAATGCTCCCTAAGATCAACAAACTGTTGCTACAGTGACCACAACAGACCCAACACATGTCAGAGCCTTCCATCTTCGGCAGTGTGAATCACCAGGTCATCAGAACTAACCCAGTTCCCACTGGGCACAGCAAGGCCGTGCTCTTCCGGCGTGGATCACAGACACTGGGACCAAGTTGAGAGGTGATGGAGAGCCAACAATGGACAACCACAGCCTGATAGAATAAATCAATTTTCTTTTGTAAATTTCCTAACCGAAAGCCTAGTGTCAGCATGGGGCAGGAGGAAGAGAATGCAAAAAAGCTGCTGGCTGACATTCCATCCAAGGTTTACTCGAGTCAATTCTCACTAACTGCTTCATCCAAATCAGACCTCTAAAATAAACAGCTGGAGTCAAAATGACAGTTCGGATTTCAACAAATTCCAAGTTTTACCTATGGAAAATGGACCAGAATGAGAATAATTTAAGTTAATCAAGATAGGAAACCTAATGGAATTAACACCTTTAAAAAAACTGGTTTATGAAAAAATAGTAGTAATCTGAGGGGGGTGGTGCTGGTATCAATTCACACTTTCAACTCAATTCAAACAAATTATCTACTAAAAAAATGGCAACAAATATTACAAACATCATGGTGGGTGACTGGGTTAAGGTTAAGCTCCTTTCTAGCTTTAACACTATAAGAAAACAATTCATTTACGCAGACGTTCTAAAGTAGAAAAAAGAAATTTGGAATCAGACTGCATACACTTAAATTCTAACCCCTAACTGTGGGGTTAGGACAAAGGACCACGCTTTCGGCTCCGCATCTGGAAATTAGGGGATAAAATTGTACCTACCTCATAGAACACTGTCGGAATTAAATGAGCATGAAAACTGCTTAGTAAGCAAAAACGGATGCTAATGACGACATGTAAACCTGAAGTTGCAAATACCAACACCAAGAGTCTAATTACAACTTTCAGAAAATTACATGTCATTTGTCCACTCTATGAGCCTCAGAAGTTTGTAAAAACCACAAACCAACTTGAATGTTACTTAATGTTTTATGAACAGGCTGACAGTGTACTTTAAGATTTCCTAATTTTGCCTACATTTTGGGCAGAACCACACAAGAGGAAAGAAAGCAACAAAACCCAATGAAAGGTAACAGACCGCTTTTAATTTTCTATTGAAAATCTGTATCCGTAAGGCAGGGTTGTGGATGACTGAGTTCTACTCTGGGGACAAGGCAGAAGGCTAAGGTTACATGCTATCACTTATAAACATGGGTGTGTCCATGAGCTGAGCCACTAAAAATGTCTGGCAAATGTTATGAATCAATCACCAATGTTGGCTCACAGGAGTAGTAATAATAACAAACATTTACTGTGTGTACACGATGTCCTCCAGGCTGTATTATTCCTTTTAATCCTCACAACACCCCTAGAAGTTAAGGTACTTTTCTAATGAGTCCCACTGTACAGATCAAGAAACTGAAAAGAATAAGGTGAGTTTCAAAAACAACATGAGGTTATTCTACGAAGAGTTTCACAAAGAAAGCTTTCAAGAATTCAGAAAGGCAGTGAGCTGTTTTGCTGGACCTGGGGAGGGTCTCTGACGGGCACAGAAGGCCAACCTCTCAGAGATGAGCACACGTGTGAGACCAGATCACGCTATGTGATGAGACACTACATGGGGAAGGATAAGAATAGTATACACATGTTAGCTCCGGATGACAGGGTACACAAAAGGAATTCTTGCAACCATTAAGGTGATTATGTTGGCATTTCAGTGGAACATGTTCCAGAGGGGTGTAAGTGGCTTGATAAATACAAACAGGGGCTTCTTTAAAGCTAGCGTGATCCATTCTGAACAGGCTAACTACCTTGGCCACCAAGTTGGGCGTGTTGAGAAATTTAAGAAAGCTGCACCCCAGGCTTTCTTCCCCTAGCCTGATGCTTCTTCCTCTGGCCTTTGCTAAGGAAGTTGTGGCTGGTTTGCGGCAGTAACACGTCTCTAGATGGATATATCATGTGCTCATTTTCACCAAGCTTCATACTTAATTTTCTACAGAACCATCTCAATCCTGTTAGATGGTCCCCTACTCAAAATTAAGGTATCTAGGAGCCTGGGTGGCTCAGTTGGTTGAGTGTCTGCCTTTGGCTCGGGTCATGATCTCAGGGTCCTGGGATGGAGCCCTGCATTGGTCTCTCTGCTCAGTGGGGAGTCGGCTTCTCTTTCTGCCTCTGTGATAGCTTTTGCCCTCTCTCAAATAAATAAATGAAATCTTTAAAAATAAATAAATAAAAATCTTTATTCAACGTCAAAGAGCTTTAGAAAAATTCAGTATTACTTTACTTGCCATAACCTCCAACTTTTATAACCAATGTGAAAGGGAACAGATTCTGATAAGGTTTTGATCCATAAAGTTAAGTATACAGGAAAAATCAATTTTAAGATAGAAGAAAAAAAGCTTAAATGTGAAATATTTCACATTTAAGCCAAAAAATTTTAAAAGCTAAGTAACAAAGAGGTTTTCACAAATAACAAAATTTTGAAAATAAAAAATTTTGGGGTAACTGTCCTTTTGTTTTACTTTATCATAGGAGTTACAGAGAGGCACTGTGGTCAAGTCACTCCTACACTAAATATCAGGAGCCTGAGTTCCAACCTCAGCTGTGTTGTTTACTATGATTTGGGGGCAAATTATTGCAGTCTCACTAAACCTAACTGTTCATATTTTATTTTGAGATAATATTTGCCCTGCCTTTGTCACGGAGGAAAGTATGTTCTCCATATTTCATATTTAGTTTACATTATGCCCTGATACAATCTCAATTTACTGTTTTAATTTAGCATGATATTGCACAAATATTTTCCATCTTAAGCAATGCATGTTTTATTATAATCTCTCATACCCAGTCATTAAAACATCTGCTACTAATTTAGGAGGGTCCACATTTAACCTTTAATTAAAAAGTCAGTTATAATTTCCATTTATTAAGAAAATATAAAATAAGATTAAAAACAAGTTTTTATCGTGGCACTTGGATGGCTCAGTCGGTTAAGCTTCTCAGTGTCAGCTCAGGTCAGGATTTCAGGGTCTTGAGATTGGGCTCCACACGGAGCGCAAAGTCCCACTGAACACAGAGTCTCCTTGCCCCTCACTCTCCCTCCCTCCCTCCCCAATCCCCCGCCCCAGCTTGCACGTGCTCTAAAAAAATAAAATCTTCAAAAACAACAACAACAACAACAATTATAAAACAAGTATTTTATCATGGTCCATTCTTTTCAGTAACTTTCTGGGTTAAAATGCAGAAAATATAACAAATCCCAGTATAAAATTCAGTGGAAGACAGAACATTTCCATTCAATTGATGAGAATTCCATAGCTAGCATTAGGATCAACTTGAGAAATGATATTACAAGCACCGACACTGGAAATTTTGAGTTGAAGGAGCTCCTTCATGATGTTCAATATAGAGCAAATGAGTATGAAGTATTTACTTTCAAAAGCAGGTTTTGATATAAGAATCAGTTACCCATGAAAATAAATGGATAAAACTCACTGAAATGAGCCAGTTTTATGATACAATAAAACCTGCTATTCTCAACTTTATAAAAGTAACGTTCCTTAGACAACTGGGAAGATTCTAGATATCACATCAAAATACATGTCTTCCTAAAATTAGACATGTTTTAAATGGAACAGAAGGGCTGGTCTGTGGAAAGAAGTTCCTGAGGACAACTGAGGTGGCTCCCACCTACCAGAAATGGCAGAACCAGGGAGTTACACAGCCAAGATGAGGTGGGACATCATAGGGGGGCACCTTTCTAAGGTGTCTGCTTAGTGACAATTCAAAAATACAGGTGATAACGTAAAAAGTAAACATGTACTGCCTTCTCCTCCATTCCAGTGTCTCGTTATCCACAGGCAAAGCTTGTTAGATATACTTGATTCTTTCAGAGATGGTCTATGCAGCTACCATCCTTAATAGTATAGAGGTGAGTATCTCCATCGGTCAAGATAGGTTCTAGGCACATAAATTTTGTTCTATATATATATTTTCTTCAATGGAATTTATTGTGCTTACCTTCTGTAAATTCCTCTTTTCACTTAACACTATTTTAAATGTACGGTGGAATTCTACTCCACTTTGGTGCAATAGTAAAAAGTACATTTGTTTAGTTGATACAATTACTTCTCTAATAATGTCCTCTTCTTTTTTTCTCTTAAGATTTTATTCATTTATTAGAGAAAGAGCAAGTGAGCGAGAGAGAGCACGAGGGGAAGGGGAGAGGGAGAAGCAGACTCCCCACTGAGCAGGGAGCCCAACATGGGGCTCAATCCCAGGACCCCAAGATCATGACCTGAGCTGAAAGCAGAGGCTTAACGGACTGAGCCACCCAGGGGCCTCTAATAATGTCCTTTTCTGTGGGCACTCCCGTAATACACTATGCTACTAATTCTATGAATTCTATGAATTGCTAAACTGAGGGGTATGCACAAAAGTTCTGAACAATTTGCTCTTAAAAATTTCTGCACCATTGATGGTTGAAGACAATGTGTTTCTTCACATCCTTGACAGCTCTGGCAAGACTCTTCAGTTTCTGCCAATCGGATGGTCACAAAATGTTTTAATTTGCATTTCCGAGATTATTAATGAGATTGAATGCAACTTCATAGGTTTACTGGCTAGTATATTTTTTCCTGAGTGCTATCTATTAAATATTTTTTCCTCTGCTTATTTCCTTTCATTTCTTTCAAGAGGCTCACAATGAAATATGTATGGCTAAAATTACATGACTGAATTTATTTCAAAAGAACCCAGTGAGGAAAAGAAGCGAGGGAGGTGTTTGGCTAAAACAAGACGATGACAGATAATAGGGTTAGAAATAAGCTTATGATTTCTGAGGCTGGGTGACAGGTATCCGGGGATTCATCATACTATTCTCTTTTGTATATGTTTTAATCTTTTTCATGACAATAGTTTTTAAAGTGTTTCACTCATTTTTCTCTTAAGATATTCATATTTAGCATTTCTAATTGATTTGTAAGAGCAATGTGTGGAATAAAGAAATTTGCCCTTTGTTGCAGAATCTCTGAATATTATAATCACCCAGCTTCTTTTTATGGACAGATATCCCAATACCACTTAATGAATAATCTATCCTTTGAAACCACCTTTATCCTGCACCAGTTTCATATGCCACACTAATTCCATATGAATGTACTATTCGTACAAATTGACTTCTGCACTTCCATTTTGTCCCCCTGATTTGTCTCTGCCTGTGCTATGCAATTTTAATTTCTGTACTTTTACATTTTTCTTTAGGTTTTTTTCTGGCTCCTCTTACCTCATGATTTTCCCATAGGACATTTTAAATAATTGTGTTAATTTTCCTAAGTGCCTGTTATAAACTTCCCTCCCTATAGAGCTGCCTCCCTCACACAGGATACCTTGGTCTTCTCTTTTACATACGTATATGTTCATGGTTCCACCTAGAGTCTCATCGGTTGCATTCAGGCTCTGAATTCACTTGACATACTGCTAGCACACAAATGTTAAATAATTCTCTACTCAATGTAAAAAAAGATATATTTATTTGGCGACTGTGAAAGGTCAAACTGCCAAAACAGACTAGTATAACATTTGAACGTTACCATTTATACAAGCCTTATTTTTATGAATAAGCACCTGACTAGAAATTTAATAAAGGAGCATGTCAAAACCAGTTTCAGGCAAAGGGTTTTAAACACAATACGCTAATTTTAGTCAGAAGCATTTCAGTTTTACTTTACGGGTCTACAGTTTCATAGGCAGATGTGACTTCTTAAAGGGGAAAAACATCTTTTATACGGCTTAATTTATTAGAAATAAGCAGCCGAGAGCATCTGTTTTCACAGAGCAACTGTCACATTAATCCATATTAAGTTGGCTTCAAAGCACTTGGATGCAGCTACAGGATGTGGGTGTAACAGGATCTCAAACACTAACACCTGATAGGGCCTTACACATTCCAGGTCAGAAGGAAGATTGGGGGTTGGGGGGGGGAGGGGAGTATATCCTTCTAGAATCAAAACATCAAAAACCCCAGCAGTCTCTTGGGTTTGTCTTGAAAAATCCCGTCCCTCCCCCATCCAGAATAAGACCCCTCCCTAAAATACCACCTCTCCAAACCAAATCACATACCGCTACATTCAACTCACATTGTGTGAATTAATGAAATTTACGAGTCACCTGAAACCACTAAAGGTCCACGGCGATTCTTCTCCTGAATCTAATGTCCGCGTGACAGGAGTACAGAAATGCACTGATAAAATGTGAAGAGAAAGGCACGTTCCTAATACATAGTAAATGCCACACACGAGCAGGTCCAGGAGATAGAAGGCCTGCCTATCCTACCATTTCTTCTGCAGGTGCTAGAAACCAACAGGTCCCTTCAGGAAGATCTCTCAATTATTTCCTTTCCTGTCCCCTGTGACACGTGGTAAACAATCCCTTTGTTTTCAAAGGGGTTTGCGGAGATCTTTGAAAGACAGCGGTAAGGAATGCTGGGGCTGTCTCCAGCTGGTCTAAGCAGCTAAGGCTGTGGCTTGTGCAGGGTCACTGCGGAAAACGCCTAGGAGGGGCAGGAAAGCGGAGAGGCAGGAGAGCCCCAACCCAGGAGAGCATTCTTTAGATTCCTTCCCAAGGGGCTTTTCTTCTGGCTTCACAGACATTTCAAACTCTAGCAACTTGACCACAAAGATTATGCCGAATTTTAAAGAAGTCATTCCTGTTTTCAGATGTCAAAAGTATTGTTAAGGAAATGTTGAGATGCTCTGGTCTCCCAGCTATTTAAGAGCCCTGAAAACGTGAAGCTAGGCAGAGCAGTACCACCTGAAACTGGACCTCTTTCCCAGCCTTTGCATTCATTGGGGTCAAGTGTAGCTGACTTGAACAGCACGGACAGCTCTGAAGGGTCAAAGAAGAGATGCTACAAGGAGGCTTGCAGTAAAAATCAGAGGCATTATTCATTTCAGAGCCTACTACTGGCCAGGTCCTGGTCTTCCTACCTCCTTGTTAATTCAGTTTTTCTCCTGACCAACCTATTTAGAGACACTTTGTAGATATGGAAATTTAGGTTTAAGGAAGTTAAGTCATTTCCCTGTGGTCATAACTCTATTTAATAATTGACAGAGTTGTGGACTCAGGTGCAAGGTCTAAATGCCTCCAACATCTATAGTCTGGGTTCTTCTATTTGGGGTGAGAGAAAGGGAAGGAATAAGACTGGGAGGGAAGGAGTGGCTGCAGAAGAAGGGGAAGACACCATGTGGAGACATCAGGGCTCAGACGTTCAGAGAGGTGAGGCTGGAGGGAGGGGAGCAGCAAGACTGAAGGTGAAACAGGTTAGACCTTGTAATAGCTTGCTTCCTCGAGGAGCTAGTTGCCTTGTCCAAGAGGAAGGACAGGCTGAACTCCACCCTCATTCCACTTTGCTAGAGGCAGGAGACCGAAGTGGTTAAGAGGACAGACAGTGAAGACAAAGTTCGAACGGTTTGTGAGCTCCTTCCCAGCTCATACTTTACCAGTCTGATATATCAAGCGGGGATAAAAGTAGATACCTCTCAGGATGCTATTGAGGATGACAGGAAAAGCATTTCCGACAGTGCCTGGGTCACAGAAAGAGCTATAGAAGTTTCTTCTTCTCATTATTCTTGTTATTCTAGCAAAAGCCAAGGAAGCATCTATTTTTACATATGCTAAAAATAGAGGTGTTTATCTCAGAACTTATAAATCCTAGCAATATGACATGATTGACTGCCAAGTTTCTAACGCAAGTTTTTAGTTGGGACCAAAAAAAAAAAAAAAAAACCCACACAACAAACCTAAAATAACTGTAAGACAGTATTTTTCCTTGTCCTAAAAATCTTTAAATACAGAGGCAAAGGTGAATTATTATATACTCTAAGAGCTCTTTTAAATGTTTGGAATACAGAATGTCTTCCATAAATTCCTTGTGACTGAAACATACATTCTTCTCCAAGACTGAGTAAATCCAGTATGGAAGACACTTACTGTTAGTTTTTACAAATGATTCATCAATGTGAACTGATTAATCAATTTATTGATAAATTATGTATACAGAATTGGTGGGACATTTGTAACAGTTCACATACTTCCTCAGACAGCATGCCCCAGCACGGTCCCACCTCACAGTCTTTCCATTTATTGTTCCTTCCAGCTTGAATACTTAAAGGACAGGAAAAAAGTTTCTCCTCTACCCTCTTAGGTTCAGTAACTGGGGCCATGCAAATCAAACTGACAAGAGACAGATCAACAGGAAAAAAGCCATACAAATTTTATTTGATGTAAATATTTTTACATGGGATGGGAGGAGGGTAAGGGAAGCTTTACTTAAAAAAAAAAAAAGTGAAAGCCCCAAAGAAACAGTTAGTTCTGAGAGGTTATTTTCCATTTTAACAAAGAGCAATAGATTGTGGAGACATGGCAAGACTAAGAAAAAGGTTTAGGCTTCTGAGGGTGGCATTTATTCACTATATATATGCAGTATTGTATTTATTTAAAATAAATAAACAATAAATAAACAACATAGTCTCTGCTCCACAAACCTATAGTATGAAATATAAAACTGTTTACTGACCATGTAAACAACAGTTAATAACCAAAGATTATATGGGTCTGGCTAAATGGGCTCCACAATCTTACAAAAGGTTCTGTGGAGGAGGCATCTCATCACACATTATTAAATTTAAAGTTCCTTTTTTGTGGCTAAATATTCTTACCTTTGTGAACTTTATGGAGTAAACGTTTCTGACATTTTTTAGCCACATAAGATCAGGAGAGACTTTAAGAGCAGGGAAATGGAAAGGAGGGTGGGCTTTATTTACATCTGTGTAATCATATAACAAAAGTAATGCCCCCACTGGATGGCTCCAGTAAAGTGAAATCACAATTTCAGCGATGTCTACATCGGAGACCCTGGCTACGTCTGCATGTCACATCGCACAACTCCTTAGAGTCAAACTTCTCCTTACACAAGTGATCATGGAATTATTAAACAAGAGGATTGCTTGATGATATCACTATGTCAGGTTTTCCTTATTTCCTTGTTAACCGCTAATGGTTTCTGTTCATCTCATTTTCTTTAAGTACTACATTATAGTTGAAGGGCCACCATAGTGAACACTGCTTGAGGGCAGCAATTTTTATCATTCGATAAACACTTAAAATAGTAACAGGTATTTGGCACATGATCTTCCCTGTATCACTGCTTCCAGCCTAAGTTCGGGTTGGAAATGCCAAATTAAAAGGCACACATCCCCCAATTACAGAGCTCAGGTTGCCCTAAACAGATTCAAACACCCATTAGACATTATATTTACAAAAAGCTTATAATAGCCTAAGATTTATTTTTTTAACATTTTATTTATTTGAGAGAGAGAGAGAGAGAGAGAGAGAGTACAAGCAGGGGGAGAGGCAGAGGCAGGCTCCCCGCGGAGCAAAGAGCCCGATGTGGGACTGGATCCAGGACCCTGGGATCATGACCTGAGCCGAAGGCAGATGGTTAACCAACTGAGCCACCCAGGTGTCCCATAATAGCCTAAGATTTAATGTTATGGGATAAAATGCAAGATATAAGATGGACCTTAACAGTGTGATCTCAAAAATGCTTTAAAAAAATGACATAAAACAGACATTTGTGCATGGTAGGATTATGCATGCTTCCCTATTTTCTTTAAGTTAACCTACAATGTACTTGTAATACTTTTCTACTTAAAAAACTCTAACTAAAACATAATAATAAAAAAGACTCCCTCAAACATTAACAAGCTCTAAACTTCTGTTTCTCTTGGTTATATTTACTATGCAAATGTAGGAAAAATTGCTAAAAAGTATGGTGAATATTTTAAGTTTAAAGACAATTTTTTAAGTTTAATAGACAATTGCCACAGGAAATACAGTTATCTCTGTACTTTTAAGTCATTCCTGCAAGACGGGAGTCTTCTCAGTATTGTCCCATACATCAGCATTTGCAAATTCAATGTGAAGAAAATACAGTGTGTGCTTAACTTAAAGATCAGTAATGCCTTTCTGGGTAAAGGTGAGCCACAGATGAGAAGTCCTAAGGTTCAAACAGAACCTGGTTAAGTTTAACACTTCACCGAAAATCACTAAACCTAAGTCACATGAATAAACTTAAAACTTTTTTCAAAGCACTCTTCCACAATCTACAACATCCAGGCTGATAAATATTTTAGAAAAATAACCTCTAACTCTCAAAGTTCACCCACCATGCATTTTCGTATTGTAAAACAAATACTTTACAGCAATGATCCCAGGAGCACACCCATCTCCTGCCTTCGCCAACCCACCCTGCCATGCAGAAAGCTTTCCACATTTACTTACATTATGCAAATAACATGCCAGGAGTACGCTGGGCTTCAGTTGTCAAGAAATAGCATACTTTTAAGTATAATTGGGTAAGAACTATGGACACACACAGGCAGCCTTCCAAAGAATAAAAGAAGAAAAAGGAAGGCTTAACCCCATTGTTACCAGGAAGAGACATCATATACACAACAAAACATTTATAACAATGCCTTGTCGATCTTTCCCTTCAGTGGGCAGCTGACATCTCAATCAGTGCTCAGAGTCACATGCCCTGAATCCGAGAGGATTCCCCCCAATTCCTAGTCCAACAGCGCGACACCAAAAAAGGTCTAGATGTATCTGGCAATTTTATTCACCCTGACTGAAAACGGAGTTTTATCCAGATTGGAGCAAACCTTCTTGAGTGGGCAAGATTTTAAGGCTCCTGGTTCAATACTTAACTGGCAGCAACCACCTAACATTTGGGAGACATACTGAAGTAGTCACAGCAACATGGAACAGAAAAAGGAAGAATCAGGGTGATGAAGAAAGGGACCAAAAGTCGGAGGACAGGGATTGGGCTTTGATACCAAGCAGCCCAAGGTTTCTAGACTCGTTTCTTCATCGGTAAAATGAGGGAACTTAAAAAGGGCTTCTGGATACTACCTGCTCCCATACCTGATTCTTTTTCCAGACAGCAGCAGGGTGAGTTGGCCCTTCTAATGCGGCTGCACTGTCCAATATGGTAGCCACTAGCCACATGTGGCTATTGAGTACTTCAAATATGGCAGGTCTGAGCTAAAATATGCTCTACGGATTAAATTCTGAAGACATAAAGTGAAAAAAAAGAATGTAATATATTTCATTAATAATTTTTATACCGACCATATGTTGAAATATTTTGGATCTTTCAAGTTCAGTGAAACATACTAAAACTACTATCACCTATCACACTTTTACTCTCTTACGTGGCTACTAGGAAATTTTGAATTACATCTGTGATCCCATTATACTTTTACTGGACAGCTTTGCTGTAGAGTTAGCCTTGAGCATTAAGTGAAGGCCAGGGGAACTGTGAGATGAAATGACACCAAGAGAGCACCAGAATGGAACATTACCATTCCCTGCTTCTTCACCATTAAGACTTGGGAATTATTGTTTCCACAGGCACTTATAGCCTGTTTTTGCCGTTTCCTTTGAGTTAAATATATAAAGTGATGATTCAGTCTACTTCATAAAGATGATCACAATCTTTTTAAAACTTACACCTGCCTTTACAGGAGCAACTATAATGAACTTGCACAGAAGAACTACATTTTATTGTTATCCAACCAGAAATTTTCCCACTAATTTTGGTGATCTGTATCAATTTACTTAATGTATTTTAAATGATCAGAGTAGAGTCATTTCTAGAGAGCTTGTTTACTTAGAGATACAACAGGCTAGGAACAAACTTAATAAAATATTTATACGATTCAGGTAAATTAAGAATCTCAATCAAGAAAACTCAAGTGTTCTTCTCAGAACATATTCCTGGACTGCCAACTTCTTCAGTGAGGTGTTCTTAAACAAAGGCATATGTCTAACTGCCTGCAAAATAAACTGCCAACTATTTAAAGTCAATAAAACCAGCAATAGTCCCTAACTCTGCAATCCAGAGCCAACTAAAGGCAAACCCATTTCAGACTGGGCTTAAAGTATGGCCAGTTACTATGTCAAGTATTTTCAGCTATATAAAAACAGAACAGAATCCAGCATAAAATGCATGTCCTTTGGTGAAATTACTTTTTCAAATTCCACAAACTATTTATGACCATTATAAAATTATGCTGGAATTAAAGATCATGATTTCCTCATATTTTCAATTTCTATCCACCCTACCATAATTTAAAAAAATTTTCAAACTTATATAATTACCACCTTCTCTTTTTAGGAGGAAAGAAAAAGTATCAATTTCAAAATATGGCCAGGGTACCACAGAGAAATATCCATTCAAACACAAAAAGGCTACTCTTTCTGATTCTCATTATCAATCAATGACTATTCCCGATACATACAAATTATTGTCTGTTTTTCTGAATACAGTCTCTAGAACTTAGAAGATAAAATATTTCCTTGATACTTCAAAATAAAAACAAAATCAATGCCCAGATTTAAGATGACCAATCTTGAACAATGCTTTTGATTACTCTTAAAAACAATCAAGGGGGGGGTGCCTGGGTGGCTCAGATGGTTAAGCGTCTGCCTTCAGCTCGGGTCATGATCCCAGGGTCCTGGGATCGAGTCCCGCATCAGGCTCCCTGCTCCTTGGGAGCCTGCTTCTCCCTCTGCCTCTCTCTCTGTCTCTGTCTCTGATGAATAAATAAATAAAAAGTTTAAAAAAAAAAAAAACAATCAAGGGGGCTCCTGGGTGGCTCAGTTGTTACGCGTCTGCCTCGGCTGAGGTCACGATCCGGGGGTCCTGGGATCAAGCCCTGCATCGGGTTCCCTGCTCTGCGGGAAGCCTGCTTCTCCCTCTTCCACTCCCCCACTTGTGTTCCCTCTCTCGCCGTGTCTCTCTCTTTCAAATAAATAAAATCTTAAAAAAAAAAAAAAAGACAATCAAGGGTTCAAAAAGAAAGAATGCAGAAAATAAAACCAAGAGTAGTTGTAGGGGAACCTTGATATTTTAGACGTTTCCTTAAGATAGAACCATGTACCATATATAAAACTCTTAGGACATACATATTTTTTTAAAGATTTTATTTATTTGTTTGACAGAGAGACACAGCAAGAGAGGGAACACAAGCAGGGGGAGTGGGAGAGGGAGAAGCAGGCTCCCCGCTGAGCAGGGAGCCCGATGTGGGGCTCGATCCCAGGCCCCTGGGACTATGACCTGAGCAGAAGGCAGACGCGTAACAACTAAGCCACCCAGGTGGCCCTGTATTAGGACATATATTAAATACATCTTCGGGTGCTGTTAAATACCTACTATAAAACCTCACACACTCCCTAACATGAACAATTATGTCTAGTCTGCTCAGGACTCTAGGGTTTTCCCACATCTTTATTTCATTACATACTTTCTGATAAGTATCTTCATTTGGCCACTTTTAGAGTAACTGAATAAAAAAAGAGATAAGGAAGTAAGACGAATTTTAAAATGGCAGTTCCATTTTTTACTCATGTAAATATATTAAGGTTTATTTTTCTCTTTTCCACAGATTGTTCCATTCTGTTTTAATAACACAGGTGTGCACAAACATATCTGAAAGGCTGTGTAGCTGTGAAAAAAAGCTGAACATGGTAGACAAATCTAGCTCAAGAGGTTCTCAGTATCATGCTCTTTTCTAAAAACCTCAAAGCTTGTTTTATTTGCTATTCCTTTCAAAGAACAAGCACCACAGGGTTGCTTTAGGGAAGTCTCTAGATCAAATGAAAGACAGTGTACCAACAGGGACAGTAAACTGACTTGAGCATGCCCTGCTCAAGCGCCCTGCCATGACTTTCCAAGGAGCCACTGGAATTCTCTCTTCTTCCATCACCCTGACTGGAAGGGTTTCCCAGGAACACAAGTCTAAACCACCTTGGGTACAAATGGCCAGAGTGAAGTCTCAGCTCTTGGGTGTTGCTGCCATAAAAATAAAAAAGCATTCCCCATCTCCTCCTCCATTCTTAAAGATGTGCTTCCTGTGTGGTTAGCCGACAGACAAGAAGTGGGCAAATCCCAAAAACCTACTCTAATTGCTCACAGAGAATCTTTCCTTTGGTTTGATTCAGAATGTTCAGGAATCCACCCATTTTCCTCTACATCCCTGTACTGTATTCCCTGCACATTCCAGAATGGCAGCTGTTTGCCACCCAATATCCTGTCCTCTCCTTATTCTCTAAGAGAAGAATCTAGCACGTATTCCTGGTGGCGATATTCCAGTCAATATACTACATGCACCGGCCTCCCTTGCAGTTAGGTGCTACCACCCGGCTAATGGGATAAAGCAGATACTGACAAGGACTTCAGCAAAGGCTCCTAAACGTACCCGAACCACAGTCACCCAATGGCTTCCCCCATTTTAGGAACATCTAAAAATAACCCCACTGCCAAGAAAATGAAGTTCGAACTCATCAAAGCATCGAAAGCTGTTAATCTCCTACCATCCCCACACCATCTTTCCCACCCACATTCCTAAGTCTTCCTCTTTCGAACCTTTACACCTGCCCTGTTCCTTCTGTCTGGAAGTCCTTACCATGCCCCAGAGTTAAGCCCCGCTCATCCCTGAAACCTGGTTTAAATATTGCCTGCCTCTGCTACGGAGACTTTGTACGTTCCCCTGCGGGAGCCTTCAGCGTACGGGGCCTAATTCTTTCTGCATCTCTTTCTTCCCCTATCGGGCTGCAAAATCCTTCAAGGCACAAGCTCAGTTACTTCTTTGTTTACTCACAGCCCCACAAAGATTATGGTGCTTCTGTCACCAATGAAACACAGAAGGCATCCAGTACATGCCCGTAAAATGAATGATGTTCTCAAACTTCCAGGAGAAAAGGGGAGAGAAAGGCAGTACAATAAACTGATAATAATAAAAAAACATAACTCCAAACTGGTGTCAGTATCACAGAACTCAATTACAACCGCCCTGAGAAAATTTGGAATAGGGACAAAACACATGAGCACATAATTCAAATATCCAATTAAACATCCTGCATTAAACCTTCCCCTCATCTGCTAGAAGAATCAATCAATAGGCTTGGGTTTGTGTTCAGGGCTCCACTTCTGAGATGAATGAGCAAAGCAAGCAATGAGGTTATGTGTCAGAATTTTTAAAAAGCATCAATAATTTAACAATGGTAATAAGCCCGTAGAATAATATTTTAACCAATGTCTTTTTTTTTTCCCCTCCGGGGGGGAAATTATGTTAAAATTTCTTTCTAATCTCCTAATCAGCTATTTATGAAATCAATCAATACAACTAAAAACACATACATGTTAAGAAATACTCCCAAAAAACTGAATACTTCCCATCGGTGCCCTTACAACATGACCAAAATTTCACAATTATAAAATTCACCGTGATAAAAATTTAATCTTTGAGTCCAGCTCACAAAGTGATGTGAAATATTCAAATTGCAAGTACAGACAAGAAATTGGCTGGAAACAAAGCGCTTCCTATCTTGCTCATTGAGGTATGTCCTCCCTGCCCCCCAGTCTTATCTTTGTCCCACCTGTCTTGAATGGCCATGCTGATAAATTACTCAGTTCCTAGTTCCCGGGACTCGCACTGTCTTAAGAACGTCTCTATCCAGCAGCCTCGCTCCTACTGTTTGGGCCTTCCCGTCATGTGGCCACCTTTCGAGGACTCCCTCCTCTCATACTTCACTGAACAAGTATGCGGTGACTTCAAAACTGCAATTTTGTCACAAATGTGCTCTTGCAAGTGGAGCCCTTCGCATTCCTCAAGCTAACAGCAATATGTAAACTGCCTTCACATTCCAACGTCCCATCAGTTAGCCAAGAACGTTCCCCCACACAAAACAACTGGAGGATTTTAAAATATAGTTCACTGTTATTGGATTTAAATTTTCTGGACTCTGGGGTGTAAGAGGATTTAACAGTTGACATATAACATTAAAAATAAGCCTGAGAAAAAACACTAGAAAGATACAAGGCTAATCATAATGACCTCAATTAGATTTTTAATGCCTGTCAAGTTAATAACATATAGTGGCAATGGCTTCAAGCCCGTGAACTTGAATAGTATAATTCTTTTAGAGAATAGAAGTAGCAGAACTCAATTTTTGTCTTAAAGGGCCAATTCCAATCCTGGCTCACACTAAAGTAAAAAGTAAATACTAGCTGTAAAAAAGCAAAAAAAGCAGCAAACAGAAAAGACAATGATAATGAAATTTTCATTTTGATGGCCACTCAATTTAATTCCAATACACAAATCTTATTCAAACAAAATCATTTCTTGCCACCCTCAATTAAAACTGTCCCAATCAATCTCAGGATTGACAAAGCATTTCAAGAACGAGACACTTTTTGCTTGGTCAACTGATTTCTGAAATAAAGAGTTGCAAATGACTGAACATTAAGTTATTGACAGCATTTATGAAACCTTTTCACAATAAAATGTTTCAGAAAGGGCTGAAAAAATAAATCTTATTTAAAAGGCTTTAATTTTCCCTCAACACTTGTAGTGAAGGGTCATTCACAATTTTTTAGACGCAAGTTAATTCAAATGTCAAGAATTAAACACATTGATTCTTTATCACCACAATATAAAATTTCTAGAGTACTCACTGAAAATATTTATCAAATATTTAGTAAATACTAAATGCAGTGGTAGTGATGAAACAGGTATAGTAGGGATGCCTGGGTGGCTCAGTCAGTTAAGCGTCTGCCTTTGGCCCAGGTCATGATCCCAAGGTCCTGGGATCAAGCCCCACATCGGGCTCACTGCTCAATGGGGAGCCTGCTTCTCCCTCTGCCTGCCGCTTCTCCCTCTGCCTGCCTCTCCCTCTGCCTGCCGCTTCCCCTGCTTGTGCTCTCTCTCTGACAAATAAGTAAATAAATCTTTAAAAAAATATAAATATGCTTTAAAAAAGAAAAAGAAACAGGTATAGTAAACTGTGATCACAACCAGGATTAATTTTTCTATGTGACCATTGTTTTTAATTATTTAGCTACTCTAAAGTAGATCCCCGTCCCCAGTTTTTCTTCCACATCGTGGTGAATATATATTTCTCTCCCCCAAATATCTAAGTTTACATTTGTATAGTGACAAGATCAGAGACCTTTCCTGATATCACATAAAAGATTACCCCAGAACTACTTCCACATAGCATTCCCTGATACCCCTTACCCAACTTAATTTTTTCCTGGTCCCCTACTGTGTCCTATTTATTTTATTTTATTTTATTTTATTCACTATACTGTAAGCTCCCTTAAGGGCAGGAGACTCAGAAATATTTGTTAAATGAAAAAGTACATTTTCCTTTGCTAGCGGTGCCCTTAAAAATCCGTCTCTCTGCGTATGTAAAAAAAAAAAAGCTATTAACTTTTCTATAAAAACTTTAATTTTAAATTGTGAATAAATTTAATATGTAAGTATCTGTGAATAAATTATTCTTAGAATGATCAATCTGCAATACTTGCAAGTTTCTATGGGAGTTTCTTAAGAACTCATCGCTTATATTTTCAAATCAATATGCTGCGCTGACAAAACTGTATTTGTTTAAACAAGCCATAATAAGCAATTAAGAGCATCAGTATGGGAAAGATTTGATCTCAAATATCAATTTTCATGATACATTTTAATGTTAGTGTCTGAAAAGTTTGCTAAGATTTCAAAAAATTTGTGTCAGTTTTAAAGGTTCAACCTTCAGGGCGCCTGGGTGGCTCAGGGGGTTAGGTGTCTAACTCCTGATTTCTGCTCAGGTCACAATCTCAGGGTCGTGAGATTGAGCTGCATCGGGCTCTGTGTTGGGTGTGGAACTTGCTTAGGATTCTCTCTCCCTCATCCATGTCCCTCCCCGCTTGCATGCTCCCTCTCTCTCTCTTAAAAAGTAAAAATAAAAAATAAATAAATAAATAAATAAAGGTTCAACCTTCAAAGCAAATGAGGATACTTCTTTTTTGAAAGACAAAAAAAAATCAATAAATATGGTTAAGATAGCACATTGTCTATCTTTATCATGTGTGCCTATAAATTCCCTTATAAAATAACTGAGTAACGTTATGTATAAAAACAGTAACTATGCTTATGAAAATTCATCCAATAGTAGGGGCAGATATAAAAAGTTCCTTTTTGGACTAATCAAGCCTTAATACACAATACTACTTTATTTTTGATTAAAACTAAAACTTAAATTGCCTCATTAATTTTATAGTAATTAAGTACATGCAGACATGGAAACATTGAACAAAGGAGTTTGTGGTCACTGGGGGGTGAGGGGTCAGATCCAAGGTACACAAATATACCACAAGGGTGGGAATAAATCTCTTGTGTTTCTTCCTGCAAAGTTTCTCCACATGGTCAAAATATATTAGTCATTAAAGGTTTGAAATTTAACAAAGACACAAGAGTAATAATGCATTTCTTCATGTAACACAGATGATTTTTCTTGATATACCAGATCTCTTATTCTCATTAGGAAGTCTTCAAGGCCAAAAAAGTAGTTTGTCACTCTCTATCATCTCGAATGACTTCCTAATATTCTTCAAGGAAGACACGATGTGGGTTTTTATGGAAGCAAACTGAGAGCACAGGACAAATTGTTAGATTCTCTAAGAAAGAGAATTAGGCCAAGAACAATTTCATATCAACAAAATTAATCCTCCCCCCAACCCCGGCCAAAAGACTAACTTTTCTTGCTCAAACAAAAATTTCTCAGCTAAAAATCATTTGAACCCAGAAAGAAAAAGTAAAGAGAAAGACCATCTGGAAATTCAAAGATACAAACACTGTTTGGGGATCCATCAGTCATAAGACCTTAAAAATTCTAGAATTCGTTCATCTACAAAACATGCTTATTGTTTTTTTCCCTTTTCTGAAACATTCATCTTGCTTATGCCTTGTCCCTGCTCATTGACACTATACATAGGATGAGGGTGCCACCTCACTCATTTCTCACTGGATCTTCTCTGAGCAGGATGTTTATTCCAAACATGGCTACATAATTACATTCTCCTACTTGAACCCACTTTTTTTGATTGAGTAGGACAAAAATAAATACAAAGTTGGTATTAACAAAAACCCACACAGATTCCTTGGTACTTTGCTTATGGATTCTTCCATGTGTTAATCATTCCTCAACCTCAGTAACACCAATTTTGTGTACTCTCAAATATCCTTAGCCTAATTTTGAAATGGAGATTGAAAACCTCTTATTTTATAATAAACAAACTATGCTGATTTTTCAGAGTATGCTTTTAATTAAGCAGATGACCATAAAGTTTTATAAGATGTGCTAGCCATCATCTGATAATATAATTCATTTTATTTTAAAAACTATTTCTTCTAGAAATGCTGCATTCTCAAGCAGTCTTTTTGGTTTCCTTGTACTCTGGTGAAGATCATTTCACACCTCCATTTTAAGCCAAAAATCTTTTGCTGGCATTTGAAATCTTCCATTTTGGCCTTGATGGGCAAACTGGTTTATTCATTTTTTTAGAGGAGATTTTGCTAAAAACTAAAACTAGCTTGTTCATAGGTCCTTGCCCATAGCTGATAATCAACTAATAGCACAGTTAATAATCAAGCCAGTATACAAACTTGCTCAATATCAGACAAATGTGGCAAGCTGCCCACATGCATACATTCAAAATAGGGTCTTTCCATTTGTATAAAAACTGCTTATGCTTTAACTTTTCATTGAACACAAATTATCTTAATGTTTTACAAAAAAGTCAACTGAAATATAAAATATATGTATTTGGTGAATGAAATTTTAAAATGTAGTCTAAAAATTTTATCTGTAGTATGTCATTTTAAAATTTAAATCAAATTCATTTGTTTTTTAGAAAACTGTCAATTTCCTGCAATAATCTTAGCTGGTCAATTAAGTGCAGTAATCAATAAGTCAAACATCATATAGATTTTTTTTTTGTTTTACCTTTCAACCATATGTGACTTAAATATATCCATTCTACATCATCATCATCACATACAGTAGTAACTAACACACAGTGCCTATAAGGTACCATCATATTATATACATTAAGTCATATACTGTTCCAAGCATTTTACATATATATGTTTATACACACAGACACACACATATATCCCCATTTTACAAAGAAAAAAACTGAGGTATGGAGCTAGCCCACAGTCAATAGCTCAAAAGGGACAGAGCCAAGATTTAAGCCCAGGCAATCCTGCCCTCGTCCAGGGTCTTGATCAGTGTGAGATGTTACCTTCCTTGAACACGTGAGAATCTAAAAGATCACATATTGCCGGCCTAACATCACACTGGTATCATAACGAATACTGTAAGTGTGGCAACAGTTTCACTACTTTCCATAGGAGCTGGGTTTTTAAAAACCTCTCATCTTCCCCATTTCAAGCACTACCTTCTTTCATAAAATACTATAATCCTAGCAAAGTTCAAGCTAAACACTGTACTATAGGTTTCTTAAAAAAATGTAGCCAAACTAAATGTAAGCTCCTTACTGCAGCTAAAATTTCATACATGTGAACCTGAGTCCTCTGTCTCCACCCACTTGAAACAGTCAGCTAACTAATCTATCAAGCATTACATTTTCATAGAACTATTTATTGATGAACATGTCCGAGGATTTTTTTTTAAAATGAATTACAGTTGACCCTCGAACAAGGGTTTGAACTATGTGGGTCCACTTATCAGACTTTTTCTGTTAAATACAGTACAGTACCGTAAATGTACTTTCTCTTCCTTATGATTTGCCTAATATCTTCTTTTCTCTAGCTTCCTTTCTTGTAAGAATACAGTACATAATGCACATAACATACAAACTATGTGTCAACCAACTATACTATTGGTAAGACTTCCACAGTACTATACTTATACCAATACAATCAGTGTTAGTACTGTACCTTATTTCTAGAGCAGTCATTCCAACCCTATTTCTGGTGGACTTCTCCTTCTAAAAAGGTACCAGTAATGCCTATCTATTAATCAGGATTACTCTGAAGAGGAAAAAACACAGAATATTTTTTTCAAAGAAAAATACTAGTGTCCTCATGGAAATGGTTATTTCTTAAGCTATCCATATTACACTGAAGAAATAGTCACTTAACATTTTCCCCTTCACTATGGTTTTCATTTGCGAATTCAGTTTGAAGGCTTAGGTACTGCTGGCTTTATTTTTTAAAAATAACAATAACATATTAAGAAATAAACATTTTGATTAAACTTGCTACTCAGTCAGGGGGCATGCTTATTCCTTCACCTGAACTTCCTCTGCCTGCCACCTCTCCAGCTCCCCCCAGCCCCTCCTCATGACGGTGTCTCTGTATATTGGCTCTGAGACACAGGGTGACAGCACGTCCAAAGATTTGCAGGAGGCGGTATTTAGCATCAATCCCCACTCCATACATCTGTATCTGGGAGCCCACTGTGAGATGGAAACCATTTTACAATAAAGTAGAACACGGAGACATAGAAACTACCAGCAAAAAACAAAACATAACATTTTATGTTCCCACCCTCCTCCCGGTGGCCCAGTGAATCACTTTTATCGTCATGTACTCACTCCCTCAGTCAAGCTCCTACTGAGGATGCGGTAGCAAAGCCCTTAGATCTTGCTTTGGGCCCCTTCCGCCTCAACTCCTTATTCTGAAGCCCCAAAGAGTGTACCCTGCCCCTCCCTTTCTGTCTCAGCTTCAGCTTCTGTCACAGTTCATGAACATAAACTTATAATGATTTTGTTTCTTGTCTGTCTTCCCAACAGACTGGAAGCTTCATGAACGAAAAGACAGTCACAGTATTTTCAGAGCTGTGGACAGGGTTTGGCCCAAAAAGAGAATCAGTAGAACTGTCCGGAATGAATAGATGGAGGGTTTAAGAAAATCAAACCCCACATTTGCTGCACCCATGCCCTCAGGGTGTGTGTGTGTGTGTGTATGTGTGTGTCTGGGAGGGGAAAGGTTGGGAGAGGTCTGATTTACACTCCCTTCCCCAGACCGGGGTACAACGCTGGCTGGAAATGAACTACCAGGAAATTCTCTAGGATTATCTCATCTCATTGTTCCTTATTCCTTGAATATAGATGTCTACACTGTACGGCTTTTACTCAGTAAACCACTTAATCTGTACTTTCCTCTTGGTCTTTAACACTTTCTATTTCCTATTTAGTCTGCAAACTTCCTGTGAGCAGGGGAATGCAGCCAAATTAAACCTTCCAACCTGGAACCTGACGTTTAAAGTACGTTCATAAGGTTTATTTTTGCGTTTTTGACATAATGAAGCAGAGATTAAAGAAGAACTATATTAAAGATGCTTTGTAAGTCTCTTAAGGTAATCTATGTCCCCACCCAGATCCAGTTTGCAGGAATGGAATGTACATTTCTACTGAATTTTATTGCACTTCTTCAGTGACAATTTAGAGACCACATGAAAGGCATATAATAGCTACGCTTATTTCTGGAACGACTGACAACCTTCATCTTCAGACAAATATCTATACAGAAGTCTCCAGTATACCATAAACAGTAACATAAAAATAAGGAGCCTCCAGCAACAAGGAGAAAGCCTTATCCACAGGATAACCTCTCTGTTTTCCTTCAAACCATTATTCAGTGGACCACATTATTTCTTTTGTACTATTTTCAATCAGTCATTCCCAACTTAACCTTGTAATCTATTTAGTTGCGTGTTCCTTTTGCCTTTCCCAATCAGAACCAGGGGTCATTATTCAATCTGGAATACTTCTCTGCAGTACTAATAGCCTCCCAAGTGCCATCAGGCGTCTCTGCTGGTTAGGGTGACAAGAGAGAAGCTTTTGTGCCGTGCTGGTTGTCATGACTTCCCGTTGACTAGCAAGAAACAGTGACTCCTTATAGATCACGATCAAACCTGGGCTCCACGATTCTGCGTACAAATGTCTACTTTTCGGGCAGTACTAGTCAGTATGAGTAGGTATCTATAATCTGTGAATTAGCACCATCATCAAAGCAAATCAATGTTTCTAGGTTAAACCCCCGTTTAGGTGAAACCCCTCAAAACAGTAAACTCAAATTTAAAGGAGCAAGTTTAAATAAATGTTAGAGCCCTTTAATTTCATACTCTATCAATACACCAGGCAAATTCATCAACTCAGGTAATAACCCCTAAAGTGGAGGCCCCATTATCATTGTCCTTATTCATTTTTTAGAGCCACCTGTGGTGGCCCTATTTTCTAAGCCCTACAAAAGACACTCAACTCATAATTACATCTTTCAGTGGACACAGATATAGCTGAATAATCCCCCTCAAACCTCATTAGAGTGAATTGCTTACCCTTCCTTCCACCAATGCTTTGCAAAATGGACTAATCTGCATTTCACCTCCACTATTTGAAGGAAGTGGCAATAACAAGTAAAAATGTCCAAAAGAATGGCAGAAAGCGAAGAAATGCACACAGGCCAAAAAATAAATCTGAGCCATATTTGCCTACATGCTGCCTCTTTTTATACAGAAAAAAGAAAAAAACAACAGTGGTCAAAAATGTTAAATATTTACATTTTGGCAAAAACTTCAAATATAAAGGTTATGATATGCTTTTAATTACTTTGTGTATCTTTTAGTGTGTAGGAAGACAATCAGGAAAATAAAGGAAATACTTGTAGGAATAAATTTAAGTAACTGGAGGAAAAAAGAATCCCCTTAATTAAATGCATTTTTAAAAAATAGGGGAAACTACTAAATGCTTTGCCTCTTGCATCAATCTGTTTTAACCAGTCTCAGGGTGATTTCTGAGCCACTTACAGGTAAAAGAAGGGAAAAAAGTTCAATGACCTTGCAAATTAGGGACTAAAAAACTGTTGTGGTGTGATAATATGCATAGCCTCCGTGTAATTACAGAAAGACACTGGTATGGGAAATGCTTTTTTGGAAAAGGAGGAAAACAAATTGGAAAAACTGGGAGAGACTGCAAATGGGAAGATACCAAATGGAAACCCAAAGGATGCGAAATACAAGCTCTTCTGCCCCAAGTGTCACGCAAACAACTTCTTAGCATCTTTAGGTAAAAAGAAAGATAAGTCGTTTTGCACAGGCGTTAGCTGAATGTTCGAGAGTTGGATGAATGGAGAAGACTTGTTATACACCTAGCGGTGGGTGGATTTCACCAGGCTGCAGCCTCCACACCGCTTTTCTTTGCTGCACTGCAGAGGCGCCATCTTCTCCGTCTTAATCTTCACTCAATTCAATCCTTTTATCTGCACCCTAAAAAAAAAGACCCTGAGGACCCTCCCCAGCCGCTCGCGCCCCCAGGGGGGCTAAACCAGACGGCCCGGCGCTGCCAGGGAAGAGGCCGCGCCTTAATCAGACAAACGCCTCCTTTGATGCACAGGAGGGGAGAGCTCGTGCCTCCCCACCACCCGCCACTGCCCTTACCAGACGCACACCCCACTGTCCGCATATTTCTCCCCAAGGACTTTCCAGCCCAGCACAGAATTTGCAAACCTCGTAGGTGATGGGGGGGTGGTTGTAGAGGGGCCCCGAGGCTCCGCCACAGCGGCCCCAGCAGCGCCCCAGCCCCCTCCGGGACAGACGCGCAGCGCCGGGAAGGGAGTCGGGCGGGAGCCGCGGTGGCTCACAGACCAAGGCGGCTGGCTCAGCCACCGCGCCCCGGGCTGGCGAGGGCGGGGTGTCGCGGCTTTTGTTCCCGGGAACCGTCTCCCTCCCCGGAAGAAGCTAAAGGTGCGGAGCGAACGCCAGGGCCGTCCAGGCTTGGGGAAGGTGCGAGGTGGCCGTGGGTCTCCGACCCCTCCCATCTCTCTCAACTTACACAAAAGGGAGACGCAAAATGTACAAAGTTTGCCTGCGGAAGGTGGTGCGTGACCCCGATGGGGTCGCACTGAGGCGGCCGCAGCGAGCAGCCGCCAAAGGGAAAGAGCAGAAGGTCCGGGAGGGAAGGGGTGGTGGGGTTGAGAAGGGAAGGTGAAACGGGGCGGAAAAGGCAAAGGGAAGGGGGGTGCTTCCCGAGCTGTCCCGCCTCCTCCTCCCCAGGGCCCCAGAGAAGGAAGGGCAGCGACAGGATCCAGGGACGCTGCGTTTTCGGTTTTCCCCACGTGCTCCCTCCCCCTTCCCCCCATCTGGAAGTCTCTCGCCTCTCCCGGCCCCCGCCCGCGAGGCTGGGGACTGAGTCAGGGTCCTAGCTCAGGATCGCCTCCACCCCTCCTCGCCCCCAACCGGCGCGGATCGGGGAGCCCGACGCCTCGCCAGCTCCCTCTCCGCCGGCCGGGGCGCCAGTCCCCGGGGCAGGGCTGGGCCGGAGGCGCGGATGCGCAGGGCGCCTGCAAGCGGGGGCGTGGGACGTGGAGGGAAGACGGGTTCCCTGGACTGCCCCCGGCTTTTTCGGATTAAAGACTTGGGGGAATCGGGTTCCCACCGTATTTCGCCCCCCCCCGCCCCCAATTCCGAGGCGCGGCACCCACCTCCAACGCCAGAGCCGTCCAGGAGGCCAGTAGGACCAGTGCCAAAGCGGGCAGCATCGCGACCCTGCGCGGGGCACCGAGTGCGCTGCTGTGCGAGTGGGATCCGCCGCGCCCTTGCTCTGCCGGTGCCGCCGCCGTCTCCGGTGGCCCCGCGCTCGCGCCGCTCCGGCTGCTCGCTCCGGCTGCTCTCTCCTGCCGCTGCCGAGGAAACTGACGGAGCTGGAGCGCGGCGGCTGAGCTCGGAGCCGGGCGAGTCAGCTGATCCAGCCCACCCCGTTCGGCACCCGAGAGAGACCCCTAGCGGAGCCGCCGGGGAGCTGCGCGCGCTCGGGCCGGCAGGGCCCCGCGCCCCCGGCGCCCACAGGTGCTGCGTCCTCGCCTTCTCCGCGCCCCACGCGCCGCCCCGGCCGCCGGCCCCCCGGGCTCCGCAAGCGAGAGGGAGAGTCTGGAGCCGGGAGCGGGACGGTGCAGGATCAGGGAAAGGTGAGTCGTAGGACGTTTGGGCTCCAGAAAAGTCGGGAGCGCTCCCCGCTCGTTCCCGTGAGCTTGACTCATCCGACCCTGCAGGCCTCTCTGGGATGTCGTATAAAGGGCTGCTGCTGGGGTGCGTTTTTAGCCGCATTTCGTTTTTTGCCTTGGTTTGGTGGGGGTGGGGAGGCGTTTCTGGAAGAGAATAGGAACGAGACAAGCTTAAAGGAAATAGGAATTTCTTTGCTTGTTGAGAGAGTAAAAGCCTCATTTTTTTTTTCGTCAAAAACATCCAGGAGCAACCTGGAATGTCTATCTTTAGAACGAACCAAAGGAGAAAGGCACCGGACCTGGCGGAGAAGGAGGCGACCTATTTACTTCTCCTTGAAGGAAGGGTTTAAAAAAAAAAAAAAAAAAGTTTTGCTTATTTGTTGGGTGCTTTTGGTTTTTGTTTTGGGAAGGGGATGGTCAGCCAGGATTTTTTTTTTTTTTAATCAGGCAGGGTTGTAATATCCATCCGAGATGAGAGTGAAGTGAAAGTTCAGAGGGAAGAGATTTGGAGAGATGATTCCTGTTCGACCTTCATAATTAAGAACTCCTGACCTCAAACTCTGTCCTTATTCGTCATTGTGTCTGTCCTAAATTACAGAAATGAACCTGCTGGGAACCCACTTTCTCCTAGATTAAACACAAACCATCCAATTCCCCGGCTAGTGTTTAGCTGGGCTAGAATGGTCTAGAACTGCCCAGCTGTATTCCCTGCTCTTAACCTGAAGGAACTTTAGTCACTAAGCCACCGTCCACTGTGGTGCTAGTGGGAGGGAATGAAACCACAGCCTCTGGCCTATTGGGATCAAGGCTCAGCCAGGAGGATGCTGACTTCCCTCCTGAGAAGTCAGCATTCCTCTGCTCCTCTCCTAAATGTTGTCTTCTGTCATTCCCCCCTCAAGGCATCCAATCCTAACCCTTGGGCTACTTTTTTCCTTGTTCTTTGAGTGTCCTTAAAAAATAATAGCAAATAGTTGTTATAGGGTAATATTTGTTTACATGCTTTATGTTCTATACTTCCTACAAAAGCCAGTGAGGCCCTTCCTGTTATTCCTGATTATAAGATAGGAAGCTGAAGCTAAGCAAATACCAACAGCAAATAACAACACACATTTATTCACCAAGCCAATTCCCTCCATCCTAGGTTTGTATGAACAATTGAAGGCATTTGAATGCAAAAAGGAGTATAACTCCAAGATGGGGAGGGAGCAGGGCCAGCTACAAATTGTGCAAGGTCCACTGCAAAATGAAAAGGTGGAACCCTTTGTTCTAAAATTAAATATTTTATTTTTTAAAAGATTTATTTGACATAAAGAGAGGAGAGAGAGAGAGCACAGCAGGGGGATTGGGAGAGGAAGAAGCAGGCTCCCTGCTGAACAGGGAGCCCTGTGCTGGGCTGGACCCACTGAGCCACCCAGGCACCCCCAAAATTAAATAATTCAAGGTGGCGACAGCAGAATGTTAAACCAATCATGGGACTCCTTCTGAACCCTGGGCCCTGTGTCATGCAGAATGTATGCCCAGGAAGCAATTTTTAAGAGTAAGGGACTTTTATTAAGCACAAATAAAAAAATATAGAGGTGAAGTTATAATCTATAAAAATAAAAGTTCTTAGATTTAGCATTTTCTCTTTCCCCTGTTGAAATTCACAGCACTCACACATTCCTTGGACAAGATGTTCCCCAAGGAAAGATGATTAGCTCCTGACTGTGTCAGAATGATGGACATTCTTTACATTTTCTCCTGTTCTGTCACCACTCCGAGATGCTGATGGCTTTTACTTTTCAACCACTATCTCTGTTCTGCATTTAATGCCATTTCCTGCCCTGAGGTGTCTTCTGGGTCCCCTGAGCAGGAAATACAAGAACATCCCTAGCTAGAAGAACACTGTAGAACTGTGGATGGGAATGACCACCCGTTGGCAGGACACTCCACACCAGCATTCCTAGTAGAGGCTTCAATGCCTCAGTTTGCGAGAGGTTCCATAGCTCTTCAGACAATGCATTCTGTCTTTGGGCTCTAGGATTACTAGAAAGTTCTTGCCCCATTGAAAGCCCATATTCCTTTCCTTTAACTTCCCACTTAGGCGCCCTTTTTGTATCCCCATGACCAAGCAACTAGTCTTTTCCACACCAGAGAAATTTATTTTCTCACAATCCTGGAATCTAAAAGACCACAATCAAGCTCTCGGTAGGGTTGGTTTTCCCTGTGATGGCACTGTGACACACCTGAGAGTGTCACATGCCCCTTAACCGTCTTCCTTTCTAGAACTTCATGCCGATTCCTCCTTGTAGACCAGAAGTAGATCTTGAGTTGTATTCTGTCTTATCTCTCTCGACCTTCTCAATGACTAAAGGGCATTATTACTTCCTTGTCTTCACTGCAGCCTTCAGTATCTACAGAACTCGAACCTGTAAATAGCATTCAAGCTTTTCATCATAAAGTATTTTCTCCCAATGATGAGTGCAGTTTTTCACATAGTAAGATTTTTTTTTCTTTCTAACGAATAGACATAAACTTTTAAATGAATAATTAGCACTTAACTTACCTGCACTTGACTACACCTGTGTAACAGAACTGCCTGTTGGCAGAGGATGAGACATTTCACCTGCCCTTTTTCTTCAGTTAACTACTTCATTCATGGGCCTTTACTTCACTATGGCATCCACGAAGTGTTCATCTATCTTCAAACAATGCAGTACATCTAAAATGAGTTCTTCCCTGCAATCACTTACATAAAACTACTTCAGAGGGTAGGCCTCAGGTTCAAGTAAGTCATACTTTACAAATGGACTTGGTGTGATTCAGTAGTAACTCAGTGGGACAACAAAATCAAATATTTAACTGGGCACCATTGTTGGTGCTGACTTGCATAACTTGTTTGAAGAATGGTGGTAATTCCGAGTTTCCCACAAGGACTAATTTAACAGAATATTGCCTTATCTTATTGAATAAAAAGGGGAGAAAACAAAAAAGAATAGGCCATGCATGCCAATCTGAGAGATAGGAAGTGTAGAAAGTCAATCCGGTAGCAGGAGGATTTAATGGAGACTGTACAAAAATAACACCGATTTGTTTCTTCAGAGAATTTTAATAGGGCAGCAATATGCAAGGGTGGAAAAGGGCTCAGACTTTGAGACATCTTGACGACTACCCATCAGTTTCAGTAATAGTTATGGAAGCCACCAGAGCCTCCATCGCTGAACATCCTCCCTCATCAGGTGGTATAGTGCCCAACTCAGTGCCTAACACAGTGCCTGACTGACGATAGAAATCAGTTCTCTTTTTTTGAGAGAACAGGAATTCACATTAGCTGTCACTTAGTGACCAGGATAGTCCTACTGTGACCTTGCATCGACCTTGCCAGGGGCTATCAGCACAGTAGCTGTCAACCCAGTGTTACTTAGGTGGGTCCCTAAGTAATACGTTGCCAATAAAAGTCCCAAATTTGTGATGATTTACTTTAAAAATAAATAAGTAAATGAGAGCAGATTCAAGGTGACTTTTTTATCAGCCTACTCATTTGTATTCCAATATGCTTTCTTGAGTGGGAGAGAAAGGGATGGAGCTGTAGAATTAAGTGATACACGAAGAACCGGGCAAAACCTTGACTGTTCCCAAGGGCATGTCACAGGTATGTGAAAGATATGCATCCTGTTTGCAGATAGAAAGGACTGGAAAGGCTACTTGCCAGAGGCGCTGAGAGTCTTTCACAGGGCTGGTCCCTCCTGCAGAATGGAGGATCACGCCACATGGTGAAGAGGAGTTACTCCCAGAGCAGCTGCCAGAAGCCCCAGCTTGCCATGGCCTGGGGCCATTGCCAACACTCTGCAGGGTGACAGACTTTGAGGCTGAGGGATGTTCTGCTGTAAGGTAATGAGGCCCTCTTTGTCTCCACACAAATCATACTTAGGATTGTCCTTTCAGTTCACCTCTTTAAGGAGAGAGGAGTTCTAGAGTCTTTGATAAGTAACTCAACTTTCAAAATCCTAGCGAAGACAGTAGCCAGAGAAGTGTTACCTAACCCTAAAATGATTGGGAAAATTCCAGGCAGCTATGCTTTAAGTATTCACGAACACCTTTTATAAATAAACAACATCCTGAATGACAAAGCACACAAACCGACTAACAAATAAATAAAAGCTTCATAGGCATTCAGTATATAACTTTTGTCCCTAAGCAAACACCTGACTTTGCTGTATCTACCAGATGTCCCATGTGATATTTATTCCCGTTAAAGTAAATAGAACTCCTGGGAATGAAAGTGTTTAGCATTGGTGGATCAATCAAATATTTGTACACTTCCACTGTGGGAAGGATAAAAACCTGATACATTCACTCCCTTTAAAGAGCTTAAGTTTATGTGAGAAAAATATTTGGGGAGGAAAAAGGCATAGTGAATGGTGACTACAGTTAACAATACTGCATTGTATACTTGAAAGTTGCTAAGAGAGTAGATCTTAAAAGTTCTCATCACAAAGGAGCACCTGGATGGTTCAATTGGTTAAGCATTTGGCTCTTAATATCAGTTCAGGTGTTGGTCTCCGGGTCATGAGCTCACGCTGGGCATGGAGCCTACCTAAAAAAAAAAAAAAGGAATTATGATGGTGATAGATGTTAACTGAACTTACTGTGGTAATGAGTTTCATATATATATATATATATATATATATATATATATATATTATCTTAATATAACTATTATAAATAAATTACATCTCAACTTAAATGAAAAAAATTGGCATGGTGGAAAACTTGTATCAGTAAGTACAACTTTGTGTAAAGTATTCGTGTGTATGTATATGAATGCATCAAAAGAAAATTAGAATCATAAGCCTATAGCACTTGAAAGGGTTAATCAGGGACATCAGGAAGAAGGTACTTTTGCAGGGAATTTGATAATCACAATAAAAAGAAAAGGATGGGGAGCTAGAAGGAGGATATTCTAAGGAAGGACCATGTAAGTACGTCCAGAGTGCTCATGACGGGGCTGGTAATTGGGAGTGAGCTGTGGGTGACACCATTAATGACAATTTTTTTTTTTTTTTTTTTTAGTGAGGGAAATGATACATTTGATTTTTAGTTTGTTTGGAGGTAGGGATCAGAAGTACATACGATAGGAAGGAACTTGAATATGGTCTGTGGAGACTGAAGGGTGGCAAGCGGGAGATAAATGTTGGCAATGTGATGGGACAGTTGTCTGTGATGACTGACGGCCTGTCCCCAGCCGAGGATCCAAGAATTATTCAGATGAAGTTACCATGATATCACAAAAAGCAGAGATGTCTCGTGTTTACTTGTAACAACCAACTCGTCACTTAGAGATGTGGTATCTGGGAGGTGAACCATAAATACTCCTGTGGATACAGTGTGAGAAGGACTTGAGTTATATGTCTGTCTCAAGGTTATTTTCCAATACATGAATGAGCTAGAATAAGGATTCTTGAAAAATGGGAAGAATAACGTCTTTTAGCACAATTTCCTAACTGTGTACTGGGTCAACCTTGTAGAGCAGTGTGTTACTAAGGGTTAAATACATATACAGAAATAGTTCTGTCATCAGAGAAGTTTGAGAAATATGCGGTTCAATAAAATTAAGCACATACCTTTATTTTAGAATGCCTGCCACCCTTTAAAATGCTGCCGGGTGGATTGAATTTTATAGCTCTTTGTACAGTGTCCTTCTCTCTCCCCGATTTTTGTTGACTGCATCAACTCCTGGGGCTAGGGTTTCCCCAAGCAAGTTTTAGGGAACTCTACTTTGAAGGCATTTTAATGGACTCCTGGACTTTTTTTTTTTTTTAAGACCCTTGCAATAATGAAGGTTTAAAGTGTACATTTTTGTCAAAGTAGATGGGTTCTTTCCATTGAAAGGTGTTTCCACACATGACCTTCAAGATAGATTAATAAAGGACGAAAGTAGAAATAATAGGCTGACAGGCATTTTAAAGTAGGGCATAACAGATGCCATAAAAGGCATTCTGAAAGTTTAAAATAGGAGTTATAATGTGTGTTATATGGAAGAGACCGGTTTAGAGTCTTTGAATATCTATAACACACATATGCAAGTATAGGACCAGCATCTTCCCAGTTCCGGGGGGGAATTGGACAGAATTCAATTCACATTTGAGCCTGCTTCTCTAAATTTCCTCATGTAAAAAGTATTGCTGATTTTACAAAGATACGCCTCAGGATAAAACTTGAGTTCACTGTACTGCATTTCATCTTCCCGGATAGGGGCCCTTAAGAAGTGGCCAGGACCTCTCCATCGATAAGTGAAGACTTCCAGGAAAGAGAATTGAAGGAGACAGCTATTGGATTAATTTTAAGAAGCTTTTGCTGAAATTTCTCATAAAGAATACATGGAAAGTAAAGACATGAGAAATTATAGCTCTCTGGGTCAAAAAAGAAAGAAAGAAAGAAAACCACCTCTAAGTTCCCATAGTTTTTCTCTGTTAGTCTTTATGAAAAATTCATTTACTGCTAATGGTGTCAAGAGGTGCTGTCAGCCCTTGTTATTGTACCAAAAAGAAAAATAAAAGGTTTAGGGAGCCCTATCTAAAAAGGAATGTTGTCATTTCTATTTTCCAATGATCAAGTGAAAACAGATTCTGTTATCTAAACTTCACAGAGCTAAGGGCCCAATGACCACCTTGTTCCGGTGAGTTTGTGAAGCCTGGTAAGAGATTTATACTAAATAAAAAGGGGAACAAGGCAGGCCATTGCCTTTTGGAGAGGAAGAATAAAGTAAGATGGAAATCAACAGGGAAAATGGTGAAAACACAAGTCTTGGTTTTTAGATGATCCTAGAGCCCTATTATTAACCGTGGCTTAAGTCTTAGAAAACTTCAAATTCAGTACTAATTTTGGCCTTCATAAGAAAACAAGTCATAGATTTGCTGAAACTCCATTGTAGCATTTTAGCCTCAACTCTTTGGGAGCTACTGGGAAATGTTTTTCTTTTTTTCCTCAGATTCTATCGACATTGTTTGGTGCTTCTCCACCAAAATCTCTAAACAACTCCAACAGGCATATTCAGGTGATACCTAGAAAAAGGTAGACCAAGATATTAGAAACAGTTGGAGTAACTCAAGTCTTTAATACTGTCAATATTAGTCTCAATAATTCAACACCTAGACAACATGCACAAGAGATATTTTTTCAGCCAAGACCAAGGAGCTCTAACACGCACAGGATGTGCCTTCCCTCATTAGGCGTGCTTCTTTTTGGAATTAGTCTTCAGCATTAATCATTCATTGTAACCTTTAGTCTCCATGAACCAAAACACAGCACAACCTCGGGCTTTATCCGTCCCTTGGGATTGAGAAACAGTTCTGTGTGTAAATTTCATCCTGATTTTTCAAGCTTGGAGCTCTCTCACCTTCCACACACTTGATAAAGAGATGTTGGATGGCTGGCCCTGAGGAACCTTATCTTTCATTTCTCTGGTGAGGGAGAATCTGATTTAACATGGTTTTCCTTTACTCTGAATATGCCAGGTGCTCCCCCCACCCATCTTGTAATATCCTGTGGCTGCCTCCACCCATTCATCTCCAGCTCTTTTCCAGTTCCTGTGAGTTGAAAAAGAACACAGAATTACAGTGTTTAGAACTGAAGCAGATGTTGTGCTCATGTAGGCCAAGCCTTTCTATGATGAGGACTCATTGGCAACCCAGAAAAGTGGGGTGACTTGCATCCAGTCCTCTGACTCTTTATGGGCAAAGCTTGGCCCTAGTCCCCCTGGTTCTCATGCTCATTTCATCTCGTCTGGACATCTCATCAGACCTGAGTCATAAAAACAGTGGGGCACAGAGGCCAGCCATACTTTATGAAGTGGTGGTATTTTTCCTCATCCAAACTTGGCTTATCTTTCTAAAAACTTGGGAGTTGGAACCCAACTTGGAAATAACCTGTTTGATCCTCCCACGAATATAGGTCTCTCACCTGCAATATTCTTGAGACAGTTATTTGGTGTCTGCTTTCTTATTTCCTGTTATTAGGAGCTCTCTTCCAGAAACATAAAAATTTCACTAGAATGTTTTTGTTGTTATATCGAGCTAAAAGTTAACCTTTTCTGTGACAAAGGAGGCAAGAATCTACAATGGGGAAAAGACAGTTTCTTCAACAAATGGTACTGGGAAAACTAGAAGCTACACACGAAAGAATGAAACTGGACAACTTTCTTACAACATGCACAAAAATAAACTCAGAATGGATTAAAGACCTAAATGTGAGACTTGAAACCATATAAGTCCTAGAAGAAAACATAGGCAATAATTTTTTTGACATTGGCAGTAGAAACATTTTTCTAGATCTGTCTCCTCAGGCAAGGGAAACAAAAGCAAAAATAAACTATTGGGATTACACCAAAATAAAATGTGCACAGTGAAGGAAACCATCAACAAAATCACAAGGCATCCTACAAAATGAGAGAAGATATTGCAAATTATATGTCCAATAAGGGATTAATATCCAAAATATATAAAGATCTTATACAGCTAAACACAAAAAGCACAAATAATCCAATTAAAAATGGGCAGAGAACCTGAATAGACATTTTTTCAAAGAAGACATACCGATGGCCAGTAGACACATGAAAAGATGCTCAACATCACTACTCATCAGGGAAATGCAGATCAAAACCACAATGAGATATTACCTTACACCTGTCAGAATAGCCAAAATGAAAAAGACAAGTGTTGACAAGGACATAGAGAAAAAGGAACACTCGTGCACTGTTGGTGAGAATGTAAATTGGTGCAGTCGGTGTGGACAACAGTATGGAGGTTCCTCAAAAGACTAAAACTAGAACTACCCTACAATCCAGAAATCACACTACTGGGTATTTACCCAAAGAAAATGAAAACACTAATTCAAAAAGATATGTGCACCCTTATGTTTATGCAGCATTATTTGTAATAGCCAAGATATGAAAACCACCCCAGTGTCCATCTGTAGATGAATGGATAAAGAAGTGAAGAAGACTCTCAAATACAGAGAACAAACTGATGGTTGCCAGAGGGGAGGTGTGTGAGGGCTGGGTAAAAAAGATAAAGGAGATTAAGAGTACATTTATCGTGATGAGCACTGAGAAAGGTATAGGAATGTTAAATCTTTATGCTGTACGCTGAAACTAATAGAATGCTGTATGTTAATTATACATCAATAATAAATAAATTAATTAATTAAAAAAATTTACCTTCTCTTTACTTCTGGTTTTTACCCCTAATTCTGCCATGTAGAGTAAAGCTAAATGCAGAGAGTGACTCCACTTTCATCCACAGGACACCCCTTCAGAAGTTTTAAAACACCTATCCAGTGTTCCCTTAGGCCTCCTTTTTCTTCTCCAACCTCACATCTGATTTTCTGAACTGTGGCCTATAGGCTCTAGCTGCCAGATCCCCTTGGTGACTAGTGATCACGTTACTGGACAGCGCCAACATAGAATATTTTGATCACAGAACGTTCTGTTGGACAGCCTGAGTTATAGTAATGGGGAAAGCGATAACAATGGGGAAAGAATATATATGGACAGACAGGCAGGCAGGTGGGGTAGATGCAGCGGAGGGAGTTTGTGGGAGGTTGTTACTAATTTCTTCCACGTTTTCACTTAACTAGACAGCAATGTCATGGGCTGAGCATGAGGATGGAGGGGAAGAATATTTCTCTCAGGAGAGAAAGGTAGTGCATGGACAAGGGGAAAATGGTAGGATTGCCAGATAGCTTAAATCCACTTTAGGTCAGTCTTCACGGAGAGCGGTCAGCATGCTGTGTGTTTTTTGCCAGCCATGTTCACTAGCACGATGTGGAGTTGGAGTAGGTGGGACATTGACACTGGCTTAATGGGTGGTTCTCAATCCCAGCTGCACATTAGGATCACTTGGGTGAGCTACTGAAACATTCAGAAGCTTTATCCCTACAGCAGAGATTCTGACGGTACATTCTGAAAATGAGGCCTGGGCATTGATTTATTTAAAATTCCCAACGTGATTCTAATGCACAGACGTGTTTTAGAACCACTGAGTTAGAGCAAGAAGGGGAAGGAAATGTGCAGAGAAGAGCTGAGGGATAGGGGAACTTGGCTAATGATGGGCCACAGGTTCCACGAGGTACGGCGAAAGAGATTCAGGATTCGTGGAGATTGGGGGATATTCAAGGCTGATGGATGATGAGGGATGAGCTAGGAATCTAGGGGTTTTTGGGTGACTAACACAAACCAGGAAAAGGGCACAATGAAATTTGCCATGCTGGTCTACATTAGTTCAGTCAGTAGAAATATAATGCAAACTACATAGATAATTGTAAACTCTTCTGTTACCATATTTAAAAAAGGAAGAAGATACAGGTGAACTTAATCTTAATAATATATTTTCTGTTACTTGATTTATGCAAAATATTATCATTTCAACATGTAATCAGTATAAAAGGTATTAACGAGATATTTGACATCCTGTTTTATATTTTGTCTTCGAAGTTTGGTGTGGATATTGTACTTACCACATCTCAGTTCAGAGCACACACATTTCAAGTGCTCAGGAGCCACAGGTAGCTAGTGGGTACCATCGTGGACAGTGTGGGCCTATGGTGATGAGAATGTAAATGTTGCATGATTTCTATGGGACATTTTTTTTAGAGGAATACAAGCAAACTGAAGTATCTTATATATATATATGTAACCCTTTATTAACTTGACATATAGAATATAACCAACTTAAGAATTATTTTGATAACATTATGTTATTATTATCCACTCTACTGAGATAATTATGTTGTTATTATCCACTCTACTGAGATAATTTTAAAGTCATACTTCATGTGCAATATTCTTTGCAGTCACCCCCAAATTTGATATGCTTGCCTTGGGCATCTTTTTTTTTTTTAAAGATTTTATTTATTTATATGAGAAAGAGAATGAGATAGAGAAAGCATGAGAGGGGGGAGGGTCAGAGGGAGAAGCAGACTCCCCGCTGATCAGGGAGCCCAATGCGGGACTCGATCCCGGGACTCCAGGATCATGACCTGAGCCGAAGGCAGTTGCTTAACCAGCTGAGCCACCCAGGCACCTTCGCCTTGGGCATCTTGATGTAAGTTTGTAAAGACAAAGCTACAAAGTACCCGTAGTTATAATGTTTTTATTATGATTGTCCAGCCAGGTATGATTATATCCAATTAGGTTCTTATCTACCCCAATATAGTTTGCCCATAAAAGTGTCACATGAGTCTTAGTCATACACTCTCTAAGAGTCTAAAAGTGCCATGCCAGGCACACTTATCTAATAGAGGTTAGTCTGGCATGCATTTCCTGGTGACTCTGTGCCAACTTCAGCTTCCAGAGATCCCTGCTTCATTTTCTGTGTGCCCTTATGCCAGTCTTTTAATATTCCAGTCTACGTGCTTACTCTGACTTGTAGAGGGAATCTTTTCTTACTTTCTGCAAGTTGAAGTTCCTGACTTTGGAGGAGAAAGGAAGATGGGAAAGCAAACATCCCCCTGCTGTGTAGGTGGTAGCAAAGCTGGATTTGATTTATCAAACCTGAACTTTGTATTCTAGAAGAGTACAAGCAAGAAGGAGCTTGCATTTCGTGAAGGATCCCATGATAAGAAATTGGCCCGTGTACTTTCAAAATTGCCAAAGAAGAGTGGATGGAGGACAATGTCTCAATAAAGGTGCACCAAGGAAGAAGAGAAAGGAGTGTGACAGAGAAGCAGCAGGAAAAAGGGCATTCTCACACATCCTCACATCACAATAACAGGATGTGGATTAAGGAATGAAACTTAAGAAGTGCCTCTGACGTCTACATACCAATGTACATCGTGTAAGACATAAGCAGTCTGATATTTTATTTACTTATTTATTCACTTTCCGTGGGTAATATTTTTATGACATTGTCAGCTGATTCAAATACATTGATACATTGTCAGCTGGTTTTTCACTTGGAATTCAGCTCCCCAGATGTTCCAATCCTGCTTTAAGCACCTCTTGGTGTCTCACCCAAGAATGCCTGTCTCAGTTCCTCCTGGAAAGCCACCACAGGTATTTGCTGCTGCTGAGATCCCCGTGGATGCCAATGACACTCTTGGTGGCTCAGCGAGGCTGTCCTGCTGTGTTTGAGTTGGACTCCCCCTCTGCTCTGTGCTGTTCTCTAGTCCGTCTCAGGGGTAAGTGGTCCGTGGCTCCATAGAGCTGCTGGCCACTGCTCAGAACAGACCATCAGGCATCTCCAGTGACCACTCCACTCTCGCAAGCTGGTATTTTAACACGAAGTTACTATGGCTTTAGAGATGCACCCAGTCTTGCTGGAATAGCCCTGTCATCTAGAATTAGGAACAAGAGCACAGGTCTTACACAAAAGGAACTGACTTGAGAGTATGCTATTGCTTGCTCAGCTAGAACAAGAAGTAAAAGCTCCCTCTTCAAGCAGACAGCTCTTGAGGAGTCCCAGACCCAGGAGAACTCTTCGTCATTGTCCAGGTCATTTATTAGGGCAGGCTTTTACAACAGAATATTCACATCACCATTTCACTCTGGAACACCAATCAGATTATTTGTCTTTATCAGACATTCCATACTCTCCTTTATTACCTCTCTTGTACTGGTTTTATTTCTGTTCCATGCAAGACTTTGAGGACACAGACTGTGAATAGAGCACAGATACTGTGAATCACACACATTATCTTAAACCTGGGTCTGTCAGTTCCCACATAGTGATACGATGCTGCTCTCAGGTCTTCCTCTATGAAATGAATCAAAGCAGCCTACTTCCTGGGGTTATAGTGAGCCTTAAAAATGACATATGCTGAGTGCTTGGCACATAATGGGCATTCAGTAAGTGCCAGTTTGGTATTGAAACTATGGATGTGGCTTGGGCAAGGACTTTTTATCTGGTTCAGCTGGTTATTACACACACACACACACACACACACACACACACACACACACAGACACAAGAAAGAAGACTTCACAATGTGATAGTTGGCGAAAACAGGTGTTAGTGGACTGGGGCTGGGGACTTGGAAATGGACAAGGTAGAAATGAGGGCACAGACTGGGCCATCTTCAGCAGATACCTGAAATGAATCTTGTTAACACACGGGAGGATTCTGATGGAAAGCCTTTAATCTGAGATGTTTTCAGCCTTTCTCTCTCTCTCTCTCTCTCTCTCTCTCTCTCTCTCTCTCTCTCCCTCTCTCTTTGTAATTTTTTAACAGCTTTATTGAGGTATAATTCACATATGATACAATTGACCAGTTAAAGTGTACACTTCAGTGGTTATTAGAAGAGTCATAGATAGGTGCAACCATTATCACAATCTTCGTACATTTTCGTCACCTCTAAAAGAAAACCTCCTATCTTTTAGCTGTCACCCTCCACCCCCACCAGCCATAAGCAGCTGCTAATCTACTTTATGTCTTTATAGATTTCCTTGTTCTGGAAATTTCGTGTGAATGGAATCATACAATATGTGGTCTTTTGTAACTGGCTTCTTTCACCTAGCATAGTTTTCAAGGTTCACCCATGTGGTAACAGGTATCAGTTCATCATTCCTTTTCATGGCCAGATAATTTCATTGTATAGATATACTGCATTTTGTTTATCCATTTGTCAGTTGGTGGACATCTGGGTTGTCTTCATCCTTATTGTCTTTATGAATAATGCTGCTGTGATCATTTGTGTACACGTTTTTGTGTGGACATATTTTTTATTTCTGTTGGATATCTACCTCGGGGTGGAATTACTGGATTGTAGCCTTCTTCTGTGCTCCTACCCCTGGGATGGTAAAGAGTTAGTGATTCTAATCTTATCTCCCTAAAATACTTTGTGTGATAAGCCTAAATCTTCCGGATGTTTGTATACTCCGTTAATGATCAATGAGCAATTACTGCATATCAAGTACAGTTCCAGGTACTGGGCAGCTTGGGTAGGCACTTTGGGTTCCAGACTTTTCAGGATTTAGACAGAACCTGAGAGTAGGGCAACTAGTTTTTTCTTCAGCAGACATAATTTTAGACTACATTATGCAGGAAAGCAAAAATAGCACTTAACCTGCATCTTTCTTAGTTATCTAAATAAGCTATCATCATTTCTTAGCTCCTCTAAACACTGTCTATAACCTTGCATAGAAGCTTTTTCTGTTCACTGCTCATATTTGTATTCATTAATGTGCTCATCCATTCATTCAATACAAATTTATTAAACACCTACACTCTGTCAATCACTGTACTAGACTTAATGGATATAAAGATATTTAAGACGTGCACTTCTTGTTGGAGGGAAATATACATAAATAGGATGTTATCATACAGTATGATATTGATGAGATGTTTGCAACCCATCTTGGGGTTACTGCAGAAAGCTTACGAAAAGGTAGAGATGTACAACATGGATATAGAGAGAGGTTGCGGAAATTTCCAGGAAGAGGGTATGGTGTAAACAGACACAGAAGAAAGAAATATCATGATACAAGTAGTTTAGTATTGCTAGATTATATAGTGCTTCTGGGATAAGCAGTCTTCAGAGGGAAAATATAATTGCTTAATATGTAGCCTGCCAGGAGGAATTAATCATTAAGAAAAGAAAAATTATGCAATGATTTACAACTGCCCACAAAATAGCTGTGTGACATCAGACAAGCCATTAACCTCTCTGTGCCTTATTTGTTATCAAATGTTGAGTGGGAAATAGACTTTTTCTAAAGTGACACATGAATTGCTAAAAAAAAAAAATTATAAAGTCCTGAAGAACTTTCTAATATTGTCCCAAATATAGCCAAGGCTTGGCCAGATAAAACTATATAAAATGGAGGAGATATGTCCTAAATTTGATTCCAGATTAGACAGATTGAAGTAGAGGACTCTGAAATAAGGAAGCAGATGAATTTCAAACCTGGCGTGGTGCCCTGGTGCTGCTGATGGCCTTACAGAAGAAAATTTCCAAACTCCAGTCTCAAGTCTACACTTACCCTTCCCCAGCTCCGCCCTTCGTGATTCATGAAGAGGGCACACCTTTTATCTGACCTCAAAGCCTCCCCTAAGAGTTGTTTTGAAACACTTGATGCATCTCTGCAGATTGTGGATTGTGGATTATGAGCCTATGTGGCTATCCCATAGGACTCATGTACTCATTTCTTCATAGGTAAAGTGGTGGCTATGTTCTCCTGTAAAATGTGGATATTTCCATGTCTTTAGGATCATATAGGAGGCTCTGTAGGCTCTTATTCTTAGATGTATGCTAGCATTGGTCAGTAGTTCCCCTCTTCCTTTTTGAAAGCTATATGGCTTTTTTACCTTCATTTACTGCCTGTAGCTCAGGGCAGCTGTACACAAGCAAAGAAAACAGAAAGAGCCACAGCAGCCCTTTAAGTTTGGTATGTGCCTCCTTCCAGAGGCTTTGCTCTCATCCATCACCCCATATTGACAAAGCTACGAGGAAGACCAGGGGGTAGCCTTGATGCCCAAACCTAACTGTCCCCAAATGATGGGCTCAGTCCTAAATGTACCCAACAAGCACAAGAGGGAAAGATTTCTGATTCTTCCATCCACTCAATCCACCTGAGAAGTTGTCTTCCTTCTTTAATAGTTATCCCCATGAAAGAAGAACAAGCAATCTATGACATGGAAACATGAACAGGGAAGGATACAGGATGTAACCTGCAAGACACTAAATGTAAAGGGCATAGAAAGAACAAATGAAGGCACACTATGACATTCGAGAACAGGTTTAAATGAAGTAACAAAAGCCTGTGTTCTCCAGTTGCTCTAGGATCCTCTAGCAGTACCCCCTCCATTACTGCGCTTCTTTGGAAGAGCCACTGCTAAAGTGGGCCCTTTGCCATTACAGGAGGGAGACTTTACCCTGGTGAAAGCAGAACTCTCATCAGTGCTGATGAAGCTGCTGTTCACTTACGAGTCACAGAAGTTTCCTAAATTGCCCCCATTTGTGACCTCAGAATTTGGAAGTTGCATAACCTCCTGGAATTTGCATAGTGGCCGTCATTCATGGAATGTGATTTCCAGAACTGAATTCCCAGGATAAGGCTGTGTTTGGAATTTAAGCTTTTCTTACAGGCACCACTTAAGCATTTTATTTTCATCGGCTTCCTAACTCTTTAGTTGTCCAGTGGTGGGTTACCAAATTGCTGCAGTTTTATTGTTTCACATAAAACGTTTACATATGGAAAACATGATTCGTAGGTATATTACTAAGACAATAAAAGTAGACCATCAATCCCGTAGGAAGTTCTATTTTTCTTCTGTAAAATTATGTATTGGAAAAGAAACCCTCTGGGCAGCCTGTGTGCCCTCCTCCCTGCTGCTGTGTTAGCTGCTGATGGCTACCACCGCCCAGGTAGCCCTTTTGTCTCAAGGTGGGATCATTTTTGCAGTGTTACTCTTCTTGGAAAACTCCCTGTAGGACCAGGCTGAGCCTAGACTTCAGCAGTAACCACATCCTTGCTTTGCTTCATTCCCACCCTGTCCTGCTTCCTTCACATCTGTACAAGTTCCTTCTGAAACATATCCCCTCAGTAAATCACTTGCGTAAGGATCTTTATCTCAGGCCCACCTCAAGAGACCGTACGTGATTCGTACCACATGAGGGTAAATAAAGAAAAATGTTAAAATAAAGCAATATTTTGGAAAAAGGTCCTTTGCAAAGTAACAAAGGATATCCATTTAAATATATAAAAATATGCATAGATATTTGGAAATTTTGACGTATAGTGACAGAGTAATGGGAATATTGTATACAATTCTTGACATTCAAGTAGTAGAAGCATAGAAAGTCAAAAGTTGGCCATAGAGGACTCCCATCAAGAACAAATGTGTACATCCATGAACTTACATTTAGTGATCATGACCCTGTCAGCTACATCTCGTTTGACATTTACAAAAAGATGTGTGGTAATGGATTGATGAATTCATTAGCATTATGAATCATGTAAAAACAGAATCTTTAACACATTTATTAAGTGTTGACTAAAAACTGTCAGTTTGGAGAGGACAAAGATTACAAATGTTTTAAATTAGGTTCTCAAAGGGCAGTGAAACTGAAACAATCAAATTTTACCCTAAATGATCAAGGGATGGAAAGCAGATCTCTCTGTCATATTGTCATCTCTCTGGACTCCATCTGTCCAGAGGAGTTTATGTAAGTCCAGAAAAGCACAAAACTCAGGAATGAGCAGAAAGGGAAATGCCAAATGCTGAGTCAGACACTGGATGAGAAGTTCTGTTCTGATTTTTCAAAAAGAAAAAGACAACAGGTTTGAGATTGAGGCTCATTCATTTATTGATACGACTCATATTTAAAGAGCACCTCTTCTGTTCCGGGGTCCCATGCTTGTTGCTATGGTTACAGACATGAAAAGGCAGAAATGAGCTCCTAAGCCAAATTTGCTGTTGTAATCATTCCTGGTCTGACTTCCCTGCTTTTTGATTTCTGGAGTTTATAAGCTCTGTCTACATTTGTGTGGTTTCCTAGGGCTTTCAAATATTTAACAATGTCTAAACTTTTGCCAGTTGCCTTAAACTCGTCAGTTAATTCATATTCCAGAATTGTCACAGGGAAAAAATGGATCTATTCCCTTTATCCCTCCCCTTAAGAGCCCTACGATAATAGATAATTTAATGTATGAGCAATCATCAATCATCATTAAATATTCTGTATCTTAATTATTTTTCTATGAAAAAATGAAAATTCTACTTAACTCTCTTGGAGTCTGATGCTAAATGTCAGCACCCAAGTTGTAAAGTTCCTCAAGACTTTCGGACACAAGAAATCCCATATTTGAGACATTAGTCCATCTTGTGTCATGCATTAGATTTTAGTGTCTTGATTTATTTATTCTGTTCAGTCCCTGACCCATCTGTATTATGGCAACTGATATTTGTGAATATCTTTCATGACATCTGATTTGTCATAACTTTGAGAATTTTATCTTAGTAAATTCAGTATATTAATAGTGTATGTAGTTTTGCTGAGTATAGAGGTTAGGATTCAGATAAGTAACTAGAAGTCAACCTTCTAGAGAACAGGAGTTTGGTCTGGTGTGCTAATATAGCTTGTGACATTTTGATGAATATTTTGACTAAATTTTGAGATAAATTGATAGGAATAAATTTATCAAGTACTTTAAAGAAAATTATTTATGATGGTTCTTTCATCTGTTACTGGAAGAGTGTTATTTTTCTCTTAATGATGTAAGGATTTTGTATCTTAATTTTTAAATAGAAGTATGTAAATGAAATTTGGACTTGGGGAACCACTTTGAATTTCCATAAGAGTTTTCTTTTTTATAAAACCACACTGTCTGAGAAGAAGTCTCACACTGTTGTGCCTTAATTTAGCATGTAAACAAATTCTTTATATAAATTATCTTCGTCACTAGACTGTTACCAGTGTCTTTGTGCCTGTGTCAGCTTAATGCTGATAGACGCTCTTGGGATTTATGGGTTGTTGGATTTTTAAAAATCCATTTGGATCAAGTGGGTTCTCTATAGGAGAGTAAATACCTACCTAATTGAAAAGAAAAGCACTATTTTATCTGATGTTACCAAGAATTCTTCATTTTCATCATTCAGTCTCTGAGAAAGTTAACTAATGAGGAATAAATTATATTACTTATAGAACAACCTTCTATTCATTTTACCACATTGTTGAAAGCTTGTATTCTGCAAATAATTCATATAATAAAACAATGGACATAAATTATATACCTTAAGAAACATTAAAAATTCAAATAGTTATAACCCCATTCAGAGCTCATTTGTTAATTTCTAAGAAAATTAATTTTGAAGTAAATTATTAATTTCTTTTTTTTAAAGATTTCATTTACTCGTCAGAGGGGGAGAGAGAGAGAGAGAGAGAGAGAGAGAGCACAAGCAGGGGGAGTGGCAGGCAGAGGGCAAAGCAGGCTCCCTGCTGAGCAAGGAACCCCATGCAGGGCCTGATCCCAGAATGCTGGGATCATCACTTGAGCTGAAGACACTTCACCAGCAAAGCCACCCAGGCATCCCAAATTATTAACTTCTAAGAAAAGCCTTAATAAACAAAATAATTTAAGAGTATCTTGAAGTAGCAAAAATACCTTACATTTTATAGCTTCTATTCACTGTTTCCACAGTACATACATTTTTACTGTATTAACTGATTCGTTGGTATCCTCTAAATACCTTGGATTTTTACGATGATTGATATTATTGTGGTTGGTCCTCAGGTGTGCGTATCAGAAGACAAACATGGAAATGGCCAAAAATTAGCAGGCTTTTATCACTCCCAAAAAAGAATACATTTTCTTAGCAGGTGCAAAATTGGAACTCTAACTTGAAACAACACGAAAATAACACATTTGCTTATAGTGGATAATTTCGGCACTTTTTTTTTTGAGAGAGAGATCAAGGGGCACCAAGGTGGTGGGGGGCGTGTTTGTCTTCTGATACGCGTGAGAAACTTAAGCAGGCTCCATGCCTGAGCATGGAGCCTGATGCAGGGCTCCATCTCACAACCCTGAGATCGTGACCTGAGTCAAAACCAAGAGTCAGACGCTTAACCGACTGAGCCACCCAGGAGCTCCAGTTTCTGCACTATTTTGTAAAAATTTTCTTCAAGTTTAAGACAAGATATTGATAATTTTATTAATATCAGAATTTGATAGTCTGAGGCCCTCTGATAAATAAAAAAGAAAAAAAACCCACTGACAAAATAAACTATACGAGGTACTGTGAGAAAATGAAAAAGAAGTTAAAGTTGGTTATTTTCAATTTAATTAAGACAATATCTTGAATGCAAATGAAGAAGATATAAGACAAGTTCAGAGAAACATTAGAAATTTGTCTTTCTTGGTCCTCTAATTTTATAGAAGTTGAAACTGAAACATACTGAGGCTAGTGACTTGTCCGAAGCCATGGTTAAATTGTGGCAGAGCCAGCTCCTGACTTATCCAGTCCCCCTTTTGTTGCATGGCACCACCTCCCATGATAGAAAGACATGGACACATGCCAGTTAATTATAATTGCTTAAGAAAAATCAGTTGAAAAGATGATGACCTGTAATCACATATGGGCCGAAATAACATTAGTGTGTTCAAGACTATTTGGGAGAGGAAACACCATTCTGGAACATCCATCTTGGACTTGCTGGCCATAACAATCTGCGACTTTATTTTTAACAGTTATCAATCACTAGTATAATAAGGCAAATGCTACCATGAAGTTTAATTATAGGATCAAATTTTAAAAAATTATATGTTCTTGTACAGAGGAAAGGGGTTGCAGTTTTTTCAGCCACAAAATTCTCTCCTTCTTCCTTTTGATTTGCTGTTGAGACTAGCTCATTTCATAGTCAAGTCTGTATGAAAATAACCCAGAGAGGGAAAAACAAGGACCTTAACAGTTCTCATTTGGCAATAGTATGAAGCTAAATATCACTGTGTTCTATTGAATGATTTCTTCAACTTCTCTTTAGGTGTGGGTTGGGAAATAGGTAACAACTGAGTAAAATTTAATTGGTTTAATTCGTCCCCATTCTCTTTACTATTTAAATCATACAATCAATGAATCTATTATTGATTTGTTTTAATCAGCTTGTTTTAATCTAAACTTAGGATAAGACTTAGAATAAGAACATCATTTAAGGTATGGGGGGTCTTTTGCAGGTTATACATGTTTGTTTATTTTGTGGGAAATCAATTATTTTATGTATTTTATACCCTCATTAATATATACCAAATATTTATAACAACTCATTAGGCTTTAAGTTTTTTTCGAAACAATCATGAAATTACAGGAAATTGGAAGAATAGTACAAAGAATTTTTGACCCCTGAATCCATTTGGAAACAAGTTGCCAACATGATACCCTAGGACCCCAGGATACCTCAATAGACAACAAACCAAGATGCCCTATGACAGAACCATCAAAATTAGGAAATTAACACTGATATATTACTATCATCCATTCCTCAGTCCCATGCAAGCTTTCCCCTGTTGTTCCAATAATGTCCTTCATAGTAGAAAGATCCAGTTTAGAATAATGCACTGCATTTTACTGCCCTGTCTCTTTAGCCTCTGCAGGTTTAGGAAAGTCTTCAGTTTTCAGATTTTGACCTGTGCAATTACCGATGATGTGCACTTTGATAACTAGGTTAAAGTGGTATCTGCCAGGTTTCTTCACAGTGCAGTTACCCTTTCTTCCTTTGTAAATGAGAAGTATTTCATGGTGAGGTTCTTTATTTTATTTTGTTTTTTAGATTTTTGTATTTATTTTAGAGAGAGAGAGAGTGTACACGAGCGGGGAGAGGGGCAGAGAGAGAGAAAAGCAGACACCTCACTGAGTGCAGAGTCTGCACAGGGCTCCGTCTCACAACCCTGAGATCATGTCCTGAACCAAATCCAAGAGTTGAATGCTTAACCGACTGAACCCCCCAGGCACCCCTCATGGTAAGGTCCTTTAAGACAATGAAAACACCTCATTCCTCTTCAAATTTCAAGTTATTCACTTATTTGTTTATGTATTTATAGACTCATGGTCTACTATTTAATGGGCTAAAATCCATTACTATCTTTATTTATTTTGATGCTAAAATTGTTGTGGGAGCATTCTTTTGATGTAGCTCCGTTATTCTTTGAGCGTTTTTTACTCTCCAGCACAATAAAACATTCTCAACTCAATCTTTCCCTGCCTCATCCTAGTATTGGTCATTATTCTAAGGAATTTTGTTCCTTCTAGTAAGAGGAGTATTTAGAAGCCAAAATTTGGATGCTCATTGTTATTGGGCTGTCACTTCTTCCAGACTCTCAGAGGGCAAAACTGAGGAATATATAATAATAAATACACATGCACATATACATTTATTTCTTACTTGATCTAGACAGTTTGAAATCCATCCATTCATACCAATACCTTTGCTTTCAATCCATCACCACTGAGTTCTATTTTTTTTTTCCATTTCAATATTTGTATCTCCTCTAACAGTGAGGAACCCAGCTCCAATTATATGGAATATGTTTACTTATTTGATCACACCCCTGTATATAGCCAAGCTTCCATCATCCATGCTACTCTCTGCCCAGCAGCATGCTTTCCTCACTCTTCTAGGCTGCGACCCACCACCCTGGATAGCTTTCCTACACGGCTGTAGCAAGGAAACTTCCTTCAGTTCCTGGCATCCTGAGCTGGGCCATTCAGCTCCCCATACCCACACCCCACTGGCCCATTTGCCTACTTTGCTGTGCCCTACTTATTGGGTTCGTGATCAAATTGTTCAGGAAGGGAAAAGGAACCACCACTCATTAGATTTTAAAATTAAGTGCCAGGGCGTCTGGGTGGCTCAGTCGTTAAGCGTCTGCCTTCGGCTCAGGTCATGATCCCGGAGTCCTGGGATCCAGTCCCACATCGGGCTCCCTGCTCAGCAGGAAGCCTGCTTCTCCCTCTCCCACTGCCCCCTGCTTGTGTTCCTGCTCTCGCTGTCTCTCTCTCTCTGTCAAATAAATAAATAAAATCTTTAAAAAAAATAAAAATACAAAACACTGAAGTTTAAAAAAAATAAATAAAATTAAGTGCCAAACTTCTAAAATATTTAAATAACTTAATGTATTATTATTATTTTAATTTAGTATATTGTTAAAAGAGAGCAGTGGGGTGAATTTCTGGAAAGGTGAGGGGTTTTTTTTTGTTTTTTGTTTTTGTTTTGTTTTGTTTTGTTTTGCTATTAGTTTCTAAAAACAGTGCTGGATGAAGAGTAAGCTTTGCTTGCAAGTTACTTGCAACACCATGGAAAAGAAAGCCTTGATCAATGGCTTAAAGGTGGTGGAGGTGAGCAACCAATACAATTTCAGCCAAAGTTTTAGGGCCAATTTTCCCTCCTTCAGTCTTTTTGGTGATGATTCCTTTTTCATTATTTTGCTGCTGAGAAATAATCCTAGATTTTGTGATTGTGAGGGACTTACCTTTCTATACTGTCAATGTTAATGCTCTTAAATAATATTTTCTTGGAAATATTAAGTCATTTTAAGTTATTTGTTACTTTACTAGGTCATAGAGTACCAAACACATTTTTTATGAGAGAGAAGGATTTGCTTCCTCAAAATATAATTGCTAGTAAGACAGGAGTGTAGTGAAGTTATCATCACATAGAAGCCAGTCATGGTGGAACTCCAGAGGGAACCGCAGGGGGCATTTGTCTAGGACTCCAACATTAACACCCTACCAGATCATGTTATTGATTAATAGTCACTTCCCTTCTGAGCTTCAGCATGCCTCTAAGATTTGTGCTAGCCTATTGGCTAAATGCAGAATGCCATTAATGTAATAAACCTGAACAGGTCCCAAACAATTGTTATAGTCTATCATGTCAAATTCTACTTTAGAGAGATTTTTGGCTTGATGGATCATTGATTTGACAAATCAAAATGAGTCCCTTAAAGCTCTCATATTTTACCAGCTTGCTGCAATTGCCTTGCATGCTCAATGAAACCATCTTTCCTGGAGTCTGGAGGTGATCACTGTCTCTTCTTGATGAACTGGTATGGCTACTTATTTCTGTTCACCATGAAGGAGAGACCACTTTTTGACTTTTTATTGAATACCCCTGCTAAAAACTGCTTCTGTTTCACTCTGTGAAATGCTTGAGGTAATTTTTAAGGCATTCTTTTAAGGAAATGTTAATCCTTAAAGGATGAATGGCTTATTATTGTAATTGGAGCTGGGAGACCTCGATTTGTTTTTGTTTTGTTTTGTTTTAGTTTTTGTTGTTAGTTTCAGGTGTAGGATTTAGTGATTCATCACTTACATATAACATCTAATGCTCATCACAAGTTCCATCCTTAATGCCCATCACCTAGTTAACGCATCCCCCCACCAACCTCCTTTCCAGCAACCCTCAGTGTGTTCTTTATAGTTAAGAGTCTGTTTTATGGTTTGCTTCTCTTTTTTCCCCCATTGTTCATCTGTTACATTTTTTTTAAAGATTTATTTGAGAGAGAGAGATTGCATGCAAGCAGGAGGAGGGGCAGAGGGAGAGGGAGGGAGAGAGAGAGAATCCTCTAGCGGACTCCACACTCTCCAACTTGGGGCTTGATCCCAGGACCCTGAGATCATGACCTAAACCAAAATCAAGAGTTGGCTGCTTAACTAACTGAGCCACCCAGGAACCTCTCATCTGTTATGTTTCTTAAATTCCACATATGAGTAAAATCATATGATATTTGTCTTCCTCTGACTGACCTATTTCGCTTAGCATAATACTCTCTAGCTCCATCCATGTTGTTACACATGGCAAGATGTCATTCTTTCTGATAGATGAATAATATTCCATTTTGTATATATACCACATCTTCTTTATCCATTCATCAGTCTGTGAATATCTGGGCTCTTTCCATAATTTGGCTATTGTTGATGGTGCTGCTATAAACCCTGGGGTGCATGTGTCCCTTAGAATCGGTATTTTTGTATCCTTTGGGTAAATCTCTAGTAGTGCCAATGGCTGGGTCATAGGGTAATTCTATGTTTAACTTTTTAACTTTTTGAGAAACCTTCATACTGTTTTCCAAAGTGCCTGCACCACTAACAGAATAAGAGGGTTCCCCTTTCTCTGCATCCTCACTGACACCTGTTGTTTCCTGTGTTGTTAATTTTAGCCATTCTGACCTGTGTGAGGTGGGATCTCATTGGAGTTTTGATTTGCATTTCCCTGATGATGAGTGATGTTGCGCATCTTTTCATGTGTCTATTGGCCATCAGGAGGTCTTCTGCGGAAAAATGGGGAGACCTAGATTTGAAGATGGACATAGTTACTCACTAGCAGTGTGGCCTCAGTTTCCTCATTTGTAAAATGGGGTATTATCATTATCTAACAAAGTTTTCTTCTGAGCTTCAGTTAAAAGAAATGAAGTCAAAGTCATTTTAATACTTGAAACTGCTGTGCAAATATAGGGCACTATTAGTATTTTGTAAAAAAAAAAAAAATCATTTGTTTAAAGGTAAACTTCCCAGGAGCCTGGGTGGCTCAGTTGTTAAGCGTCTGCCTTCGGCTCAGGTCATGATTCCAGGGTCCTGGGATCGAGCCCCACGTCGGGCTCCCTGCTCGGCGGGAAGCCTGCTTCTCCCTCTCCCACTCCCCCTGCTTGTGTTCCCTCTCTCGCTGTGTCTCTCTCTGTCAAAATAAATAAATAAAATCTTTAAAAATAAATAAATAAAGGTAAACATTAAGAAAAAAATCAAATGAAAGTGGCCAATAACATAAATAAAATTATTTTAAGAACTTGACAGAATTTTGGTTTCACAAATGTAAATTTATTTTTGGATTTAATGAATGCAAATATATTTACTCTTTTCATGTTTAGGTAGTTATTGTGAATTCCAAAAAGTTTCAAAAGTATTAATTCAAAGTCTTTGCCTTATTTTAAAAGCAAGTTTAACTTCAAGGACGATATGCCTATTTATTCCCCAAATCATCTCTAAGCAATAAATCTTAAGAATCTATTAATTAGGCATGTTGTAAAGCTGTTCAAGAAGTAACTCAGCAAGTTCTGTGAATGGAAATGTAGTGCTCAAGTCACATTCTACTTTAAAAGGTTGTAACAGATACAAACAAATTAAAAAAAAAAAGAGTCTATTACTGTAGGGCACCTGGTGGCTCAGTCAGTTAAGTGTTGAACTCTTGATTTCGGCTCAGGTCACGATCTCAGGGTTGTGAGATTGAACACTACGTGGGACTCCACTCTGGACATGGAGGCTGCTTGAGATTCTCTGTCTCCCTCTGCCCCTCCCCCCCGCCCCCTCTCAAAAAAAGAAAAAGAGTGTTAT
>NW_027397063.1:10284810-10361618 GCF_003265705.2 Callorhinus ursinus | reverse complement strand
CCTCCCCCCCGCCCCCTCTCAAAAAAAGAAAAAGAGTGTTATTGGAAGGAGAGGTGTTAATACTTATTCAAAATGGATTGAACAGCTGATTCCAAGTCAGTTATGGGAGGTTACCCCATAAACATAATAAACAAGAGTTAAGGTTGTGATACAGGTTTAAATTCCATGCCTTCTTTGTTGATAACAGTTTCTAGAGATTTAGAGTCATCCTCTTTTTTTTCCTGGTACAATGAGGGAGATACCCCTACAAGTGAGAGTTCCCTTATAAATATAAATGTCTCTCAGAAAAGGATAACTTCTTTCAGTTTTCAGAGCTTCTCTTCAGTTTCTTAAAAATAGCCAGCCTAACATAATCCTTATGCCAAAGAGGCATATTTTGGGGTGATACATTCTGCTCCCCTACACTGGTCACTTGCACAGAATTGTCCTTCATAGCCGTATAGCCGTGTTGAAACCCGGTGGACCAAGGGATGTGGCCAAGGCACTATGAATGCCTGCTAGAAGGAAGAGAAAACAAATACTGTAACAGAAATCATTATCTAATTACTTATAATAGAGGTGAGGTAATGTCATAGTTGTAGAGTCATGAGGCTACATGGAAAATGAGCATCAAAGGCATTTCTCTAGAATTCATCAGAAGAGAGAATACTGTGATTCTCGTGATTGATGTTGAGTATCTAAATTGATACATTTCTGTAATGACTGAAATCTAACAAGTTATTCTAGTTTGAAAGAAGAGGTTTTCAAAAACACAATGTCATATGTTCTGATCCTAAATTCATTAAGTCATGTCTGATCTGTAATTTGCTATTCCAGATGGACCTACCTTCAGGAAAGGAGTGTGTAAATGGCCAGCTTTCAGATAAAGCTACCAATATGTGATATTGGCATCACAGCATCTTAGAGCTTTGGTTTGAGGCAGTCTCTTGGAGGCTTATTATCATGTTTCAAATTATTATCATCCCAGAGAAAACCGAACAGTTGTAAATTAAAGGCTCACTAGAGTAATCGGTATTTCACTCAATCTGAGATTTTGAATGACTATCAACACTCATCTAATCTGTCTCTTATTTTATTTTAAGATTTTTTTATTTATTTGACAGAGAGAGACACAGCGAGAGAGGGAACACAAGCAGGGGGAGTGGGAGAGGGAGAAAGCAGGCTTCCCGCTGAGCAGGGAGCCCGATGCGGGGCTCAATCCCAGGACCCTGGGATCATGACCTGAGCCGAAGGCAGACGCTTAACGACTGAGCCACCCAGGCGCCCCTCTGTCCCTTATTTTATAGAAACTCATGAGACTGTGATAATATACTTAGTATCAAATAGTTTGTGAGTAGACAGGCTGGGACTAGAACCTATCCTTCCTGGAATTCAGTTCAATATTTTGCAACAGCATAGTAGATAACATGTACTTGTCAATTTGCATAATCGATGTTTCTTTCACTTTTGTACGATTGCAGGGTCATTGTTTAAGTACGCGGTGGCATACTTCATGACCTTTAGCATTTTAAATCCCTGGGTTTAGTGAAATTCCCCAGATACCTTTAAAAACTTGTAGAAAGGCCTATGAATGCAGGTATTTATAATATTTTGAATGCCAGAAGCCAAAACTGCAGAAGTAAATGACAAAAGTTTTAAAAGAATGCCTTAACAACTGGCTGAATAAATCAACTAAAGTTGAAATGTCCATTTTACTTGTCTGTGGAATTTTTTGTCCTCCAAGTAAGGGACTGACTCCTTAAGGGGAAAGAGGCTAAGAGGTAAGGACATACACCTCTTGCCACCTCTGGAGACAGAATGTGCTGCGTATTTATTTATTTATTTTTAAAAATTTATTTATTTATTTGAGAGAGAGAGAGAGCAAGCATGTTTGTAAGTGGGGAGAGGGGCAGAGGAGAGAATCCCAGCAGACTCCCCGCTGAGCACAGAGCCCTATGTGGCGCTTGATCCCATGACCCTGAGATCATGACCTGAGCCGAAACCAAGAGTCAGTTGCTCAACTGACTGAGCCACTCAGGTGCCCGCTGCATATTTATTAATATGCATTATATGTAACATAAAACCAAATTTTTTAATCCAAGAAGGCCCATGGTGTGGAGTCAAAGTGCTCTGGTTGTCCATGTCTGGACGGGAAATTTCTATAACAAAATAATGTTCCAGCCTCTGAAGCTGAATTTTGTGAAGGTGCTTCATGACTTTGACTTATATTTTTATTGCTGGGGAATGGCATTTTCACTGTTTTTCTTCTTGTTTGGCACCAGCCCCGACACCCCCTAACGTCTTCCTGTGGCTAGCCAAGGGCTGTTCCTGCTCTGTTTGGGAAGGAGGTAGAACCTCATTTTTCTTTATACATCTCTTATAAATCACTCGGAGTCCTTGGATTCATCCTGCTTGGGTTTTACAAGTAAAGAACGAATCCAACCTCAGGGGGGAAGATACAGATGCTTTTCAGATGCTCTGGATCACCCAGGTCCAAGGATGGGTGTCTGTGGCAGGGGGCATTGCCCGGGGGTGAAGGAGGCCCTGCTACTGTCTGCAGAGCAGCGGCAAACAGCCCTGAGTCTGTTCTGGCCTCTGCCTGAGGGGAAAAACATCAACAGGTAACAGCACCCCTTGGACTCGTTCCTTCTGCCAGGGATGCCCTTTGCTGGCCATAAGCGCTTGAAAGAAATAAGTAATGAGAAGACCGAGGGACAACAAAGGCAGTGAAGATTGATGTGGGCTGTTTCCTAGAAAGATTAACAGAAACGGCAGGGCAGAAGTTACTGAAACAATCAGGGCCAAAATGCTTAAATAGGGTACTCTTATGTTTTAATTTCAATTATTATTTTTATATTTAATGCTCATATCTGTATTTATTGAAGGAAGACAATGCACACAGTTAGATAAGCACTAGAACTCGTGGTGGGTAAGAAACTTAAAAAACAACCCTTATTTCATAATGGAAAATTTCAAATGTATTCAGAGGGAGAGAGAATAGTGTAATGAACCCCATGTTGCCATCACTCTGCTCCAACAGTTATACAATTATCAGTTCACAGCCAATTTTATTTGACCTATACCCACGCTCCATCCCTCCTCAAATTGTTTTGAAGCAAATTCCAGACATAATATTTGACCTGTACCCACTCTCATCCTTCCTCAAATGGTTTTGAAGCAAATCTCTATTGGGTTTATCTCTGTTTTGATATTTAAAAAAAAAACCCTAATTTTAAAAAATTGCTACATTTATAAAATAAAACTCAACTCCTTAGCGTTATATAATGTTCCATCTGTGTTCAGAGTTTATTAGTTTCTCCATAGTTAATGTGCTTGAATGAAGATCCGTATGAGACTCACCCATTACATTAGGCTGATACGGCCCGTAAAGTCTCTTTTAGCTGTGTGATGGTTCTCAGTCTCTCTCTCTTTTCTCTGGACTTTCTGTCATTGTGTTGTTATTAAAAAACAGTTTAGGGGTGGTACCTGGGTGGCTCAGTTGGTTGAACATCCGACTCTTGATTTTGGGCCAGGTGGTGATCTCATGGTCGTGGGGTTGAGCCCTACATAAGCCTCAGTGCTTGGTGTGGAGCCTGCTTGAGATTCTCTCTCTCCCTCTGCCCTTCCCCAACCCATGCCCCCAACCAATTTCTAAAATAAATAAATCTTTTAAAAATAGTTTCATTTTAAAGCAAAATATTGTCATTTAAGTTCATACATCAACGTCCCACGATTGGTTTATTTGACACATGATTTTGTGCAGAATCCATCCTGTACCTTTCCACCACCCCATGCTCCTGGAGGGCAGTGTTTGTTTTACTCTGTGGGTATCCCTGGCTTATGCCTGATTGTGAAAATCTTTTCATCTGACTCTGCATTATAATATTCTAATTGTTTTGGCTTATAGTTATTGATTAAACTTTGTAATAACACACTCATTTTGTGAACGGGCAAAAGCAATACATCGAAGCAGGTTGCCATAGTGGCATAGTATACATGTGGGCTTTGGGCAAGGCTGGGACCTGAGTTTGGAACCTGGGAGCACTGGCTGGCTGCGTCTCTTTGGGCAAGGGCTTCACTGCACTTAACTCTTGGTTCCTTTCACCCTTAAGTGCATGTGACGATATTGATATCAGCTACTTCGAGTAGTGTTGTCAGGTTAAATGAAGTATTTGAGTTCTTAGTTTGGTGCTCCCCACACAGTGAGCATCAGTAAGTATGAAGTTTACGTGTGCTCCATTCCCAGTCACTTTTATTTTTTTTGGTATATATATTTTTTGGGGGGGTATATTTTCATTTTTTAGGTTTTTAAGTTTTAAAATGTTTAAAGTTTTTGATTTACAGAATAATTGAGCAGATAGTACATAGAGTTCCATAGACCCACTCCATGCCCACCCTCTCATTTCGTTTATTATTTCCTATGTTAACGTCTTGCTTTAATGTGGTTTCTTTGTTACAATTAATGAACCAATATTGATACATCATTATTAACAATATTCCATAGTTTCCATGAAGGCTCACTCTTTGTTTTGTATAGTTCTCTGGGTTTTGACAAATGCACCATGTCATGTATCCACTGTTATGGTTTCCAACAGAACATTCTCACCACCCTAAAAATCCCCTGACCTCCATCTATTCATCACTACTGCTCCTGCCCAATCAGCCTTGGCAGCCACAAATCACTTTTCTATCTCCGTAGTTTTTCCTTTGGCAAAATGTCATATACTTGGAATCATAGAATATGTAGCATTTTCAGACTGGCTTCTTCCATTGAGCAATATGTTTTAAAGTTCCATTTTTTTAAATGTATATGATACACAGTTAATGCAAAGCAGTACGCAGTGCCTGTTCTGTGTGAAGACAAGGGGAGCTGCTTTTGATATTTGTCCACTTCAAGGACAATTCGTCCCTTCGTTGGAAGCTTTTCCTTTCCTCGTTGAGCAGACAGTAGGAAGTGAAAATACGAGGCTTCTGGATGCTCTATTTATAAACACGTTGGGGTTATAGCTGATGCATATGTATGTGTAGTGCAGCGGTTCATACAGCTGGTCCACAAACAGGCTGCACTTTGAAAATACAGATTCTTTTGGCCCTGGGAGTGTCTAATTCTACGGGGTCAGAACAGGGCCTTGAAAATCTGTATTTTCTGGGCTCCCCAGATAATGCTTAGGTAGAGCCATTTCTTTGGTAGTAAAATGACACCCTGGCTTTGGTATCAGAGTATTTGACTTTGAGTCTTCACTCTTCATTAAAGCACCGGATATATATTTGTGTCCTTCCATATGCCAGACCCTGGGCTAGGCTCTGGGTTGATATAAAGGTGAGTTCAACAGTTGCATTTTCTACCCTAATGAGCTTATACTCCAGAGGAGGCAGACATTAATCAAAGAATCACACAAATCAATGTTATTCATCAATTATGCTAGGTGCTAAGAAAGAAAATACCAAATGCTAAGAGAGAGTGTAACAGAAGGGTCCCACTTAGTCTGGAATGGGGTCAGTGGTTTGCTTTTCTCTGAGAAAAGGACCTTAAACTGAGGTATTACCCATGAAGTGAGGGCAGGACATCTGCCACCAGCACACACAAGGTCAATATCATTTGGAACACCGGGAACAGTTGGGGAATTAATCCCTCAGGATCTGTCCTTCTGCAGATAAACAGCTGGGACACTGGCTCTCCAGCTATCCTCCTATTCAACTGCAGAAAAATTTCTTACAAGTCTCTAAAACATGTTTAATAATTCTGCCAATTATATTTATCAGAAGCTCAATCAGGTTGTAAATAGGCCTCCCTTAAAGAGCATTAGAATTTGGGTTGTTTGTGATTCTAAAGGCTTCTCTATGGGGCACCTGGGTGGCTCAGTCAGTTGGGTGTCTGTCTTCGGCTCAGGTCATGACCCCAGGATCCTGGGATCGAGCCCCACATCGGGCTCCCTGCTCAGTGGGGAGCCTGCTTCTCCCTCTCCTGATCCCTTTGCTTGTGCTCTCTCTCTCTCTCTCTCTCTCTGTCAAATAAATAAATAAAATATTTTTTTTAAAAAAGGCTTCTCTATGTTTGGGTAGGGCCAGTTCATTTACTGAAAGATACCCAGAGAAGAGAAAAACATCCAACTTTGGATAACAACTACTTAAGAATTGCGGGGTGCTTGTGCATTTGTCACATGTTGTTACTGGCAGTCTCATTTCAACTTCACCATGGCCTTGTAGATATGCATTATCATGACAGTTGCACACGTGTGAAAGCAAAGGCTGAGAGAAGTGCAGAGCTAATTAGGCATGACACGCGCAGAAGCAAGTGCAGTGGTTTGCTGTGAGGAAAGAGTTAGTGGCAGCTAGGACCATTATTACTCTCATTGTGTCCATCTTGAGCCTCCACTCTGTGCTCACATCTAGAAGATATACAAGCCTGACATACCCACTTCCCAGGAGCTCACTTCTTCTGGAAGTGAGGTTCTGCCGGGGGACTCCCTGTGTTTCTTCTCCCTCTTCTCCCTCTCTCCAAAGCCATCCAAGGTCTCCTCAGGAATCTGCAGCTCAACCCAAAGGAGAGACTTCCAAGGCAAAGCAAAATGAATTGTCTGAAAGGTATTTCTGACATTAAGAATTCTGCCCATTTGAGCTGGAATTATGTTTTATCTCTTGATGGATATTTTTTTCGATATGAACCATATTTTTGTTCTCCACCTTATTTTATGCTCTCCACCTGAAATTGTGCCACGTGGTAAGTCCTATAATAAAGCAAAATTTTTGTTTTTGTTTTCCCATATATTAGGGGCAATAGGTGAAAATGTAGAATTATTTTAGAGGTTACAAGACCTGTTACTTCCCTCCCTGAAATCTTTCCTCCTATTTTATTATAGTACCTGAAGTTTCTATCTCTAGGAGTTATTCGTTGGAATTTATAAGGTCTTGTCCATAAAAAGCCCCTGTTAAAAAACATGCAACCTAAAAAAAGTAACCCATTAGTATTTATTAAGGCTTAAGTGTTAATTATAATCATGACATTTGAAAGTTACGGCTAAATGATTTATTACTAAGAAGCCAAGATATGTCTGGATCCAAAGAGGTAAAGTTTGAAAGATTCTAATGATGCAAAAAAAAAAAAAACCCAACAAATTATGAGATCTTTCCCGCCTACCCTTTATCTCATCCAAAACTGCTATTATTTCATGATATATTTAAGTGTTAATTATGCTGGATACTGTGAGGTCATCAAAGATGGTCTAAAATATAGTAACTCAGCTTCCTTTTTAGAGCTTTATGGGGGAATTGGTTTTCTTCTTTGCTCTCTCTTGAGAATTTTGCTTGGCTAATTGTGTCTGTCCTAATGCTACGGTAGTTGGCTTCAGTTTGGAACTGTGGTTTTGTATATTGCCATGGAACCTCATGTTTAACCAAGCAGTTTTTTGTATACATCCTTATCTTTGATTTTGATTATATTTTGTATTCTAAGAAATTATCCTGAATTTCCCTTTAAGAAATTAAAATATATTTACAGTCCACGTTTTGTCATATTGAATTCCAAGTCCTGTTAGCTGGCCGCGTCTTTCCGTGACCTCGTTGAATTGTCAACAAAGGCAGTGCATTGCTGATGAATTAAGTAGGTATTTATTGTCTCCAGCAGGAAAGTGGAGGGAGGAATGTCTTTGCATTTCCACATCACCTGACACCATAATTCTAACTTTATTTATTACCTTTATTTTGCCATGTGTGAGACCCATGATGAAATCTGCCTCTCTTCACTCTAGTTTGGCTCCCAAATAAAATATTAGTCTGTTCATTTTAGTGTGTCATATGAAAGTCTTGTCACTGTTCTGATGCTAGGATCCTGAGCAGTTGGGCAATGGATGAAATATGTGTTGGTGGAGGAAATAGAAATCCAGAACATGGTAAGGAGGACCAGACTGCTTCAGTGGGATGCCTCAGTTGATGATCCTAAGTAGCTAAGAAGCTTTAGTTTCCAACATGTGGTTTGGATGTTGAAGTTAGAAGTGGTGAAGGCATAGGAAGTAAGATATAAAGGCCAAATTCTTCTAGTTCACAGCTCTATTTCTAGAACAGCCTAGAGTAGGAAGGAAAGCAAAGAAAAGGAAGCAACTTCTTATCTGAACAGAACTTCCAACAGTCCTGCTTGTAAAGGCCAGTCTCCTGCTAGGTGTGTCCTTGGGATTTATCACATATTGACTTCGTTCAGCTTAAGAAATACTCAGCAATTTGAAAAGCGGGGAAAAATCTCAGTTGGAAAACCTTATGGCAGCCCTACTGTAAGTCTAAGCAAGACTTTGAGGCACTTGTTCCAATCTAGAGGGAAGGATCCTCCAGTCTAGTAATCTTCAACCCATAGGCATTAGACCACCTGTATCAGAAACTGATATATGCTGAAATGCAGATCCCTGGGCCCTACCTGAGACCTATTAGAGCAAAAGTTCTATGGGGTAAGGTCTAAGAATCTGCATATTCACAAACATAGGTTCTTAGAAGTTCTTATTCACAGCCAAGACAGATGCTTATCCTTGAAGACCTGTCAAACCCATCACTTGGGAATGAAGGTAGAACTTTGAACTTGCAGCTCAGATGGCTGGGTTATTTTCAGTAGAGCTTCCTATTATAGATAAAATAATAGTCACATACATCAGTAGCAAAGGGCTTCATAAAATATTCCAACCTACACAGGTAGCATAATTTCCTATTGTTCTTAAATCCTGATACGTTCTGGAGAAGTTGCATTTTTTTCATCAAGTTCTCTCAGATAAATAAATGTGTTGAGGTTCTGAGTGTGCTTGTAATACTTACATTGGAATGTAATCTAACAGAATAAAATGTCATGCAACTCTTTAGATAACATCTGTTTGTATAATATAGAAGGACAAATAGATTGTGTCTGTGTATTTATATACTATACATTTAAGTTTCATATATTATTTCTGTGTTCCATTATTTAATAAACATGGGCTATGCACTGTACTAGTGCTTTTATTATAATCTAATGTAATATTAATTCATACTTACTTAATTTTGATAGCAAAGTAGAATTGAAGTAGCAGTGATGTACATAGTGATCTGATATTGAAGACATTTTTGCCCATCTGCTTTGCAGTGGTAATTGGTACATAGAACATAAGCTTTGGATGCAGACAGACATTGGCCCCAGCTTGTCCCCTTGCTGGTTGTATGACCTCGAACATTATTTAACTTCTCTGAATCTCTGCTTTCTATAAAAAGAGGACAATAGTATATTACTTCTATAATACAGAACACCTTAGTCCAATGTCTGGAACATGCCAGATGCTCAAGAAATATGATGCCCTTTATTGCACTAGAGGAAAGTCAGGTGGCATTTTGTAGCTTCTGTATGCTCAGCTGTAGACTCTTATTGAGCTGGGAATATTTCACACTTCATCTTTTCTTTCTTATTCTTATAATTGTCCTTTATTCAAAATGCAGCCATCCCCTTCCACAGGAACAATGAAGCATGGTACCAAGCACGCTCTGTTATTAATTTTACACAAAGCCTGCTGACAGTGACCCTTCCAAGAAGTGGCATTCACTGCTTTGCCTTAAAAAAATGTCTCACAAAGGTTCTCCAGCAGGCGTGAGCATTATTCTTAGTCCTTCCACTGCTTCACTGTGGCATCGTCATCAGTAACATGTACATTTGCAGTTTGGCTCAGGTCTGTTTCTCTGCTTTGTTCAAAAGGTACCCACTGACCTTTCTAATTAGCTGGGTTGCAGATGACTGAGCTTGCACATAGGAGGGCCAGTCAGAAAATAAATCTTCCCTATTTCTGTCCAGACAGTCGCAAGAAGTCAGGGAAAATGCCTCTGAAAGTCCATAAATCTTCTGTCTTCCCTCCTGAAGGGATGTGAGAGAACGGCTCTCCTGTCTTTATATATGACAGTGTTCCTGAATGTGTGGGGAGGGTTTGTGATGTCAGATTTTTCTGCCGAGATCGCAGGTGGCAAGAGTTAGCATCCTGCAGTTAGGAGCGAAATTAGATTTGGAGTGGTAAAGGAAGCACTGATATGTTCTGGCGTATGTAAATCACCTAAGCTCTTTAAATGAGCTGTGGATAGGTTGCATGTCTCAGACTGAACACCTACAATGAGCAGGAGGATCAAAGCTTGGCCGGGGAACAAGCTCTGGACTACATCTAAGCTGTGAGAGGAGAGAGAGAAATTAAGATCATGGAGTCCATCATCTTATTTCACCAAAATGGCCATTTCATCATTTCTAAAAAGCACAGAGAAAGCAGATGAGCTTCTCCAAGTGGTGAAACCTGCTGTTAATGGAGAAAGCACATGTTTTGGGGAAGCTGCACTAGCTGGGCAGTGAGGGCACACACGCAGGCCCCAGGACCATAGAGATCTCTAGATGAGTGAGAGAGAGGTTGGCAGAGAGTGGGAGAGGGTGTTCTCATCTGAGAATCAGCATTCCAGGACTCCCCAGAAGGCCGAAATACAGCAGCCCAGAGCAAAGGTCCACAGCCTGGGAAAAGACTGGCAACTCGGATCCTAAAATTCTGCCAGATCTAACGCACCAGCAAGCCCATGTGACATGGCTGCTGGTTTCACTGGGGAGCTGAAGCAGTCATCTGTGAATTGCTTCTCAGGTCCAATTACTCAATTGTAATTGAGATTGAACATCAAGAGAGCTTGATAGCAACTTGACATTTCAAGACATCCAAGTGTGGACCCAGTGGGCTTATATTGTGTATGTCTTGGACTTTCAAGATTTTCTTTTTGTTTTTATTTTTAAATACAAATTGCAGGGAAGATTGGCCCTTCCTCACAGATTGTTTCTATGCCCACTGATGTTTTCTTTTCTCCCTTATATCCATCCTCACTATTCACATCCTTACACAGAAAGGCTCACAGCTTTTAGGTCTCAGGTTCTTCCCCCCTCAGGGCACATCTCCAACTCTGTACCCAATTCCAAGGTGTATGTATATGTGGGTTTTCCCAAACCACCAAGCAAATCTCCCACACCAGCTGGGTGTCCTGTAGTTTCATTCAACTCTGACACTGTCTACCTCGAGGTTGTGTCAGATTCCACAGGTGGAGGGCTCAGTCCTACAAGACTCTTCCCCCTTCCCCACTTCAGATGCCAACCGAAAGTCCAGTTTATCACCTGTGGTCCTATCCGAATAGCTACAGCTTGGAAGCTCCAGTGACTCCCTCCTTGGGTTTGATTCTGCTGCAGTGGCTCACAGAACTCAGAGAAACATTTTACTTACTAGATTACTAGTTTATTATAAAAGTATATAACTCAGGAACAGCCAGGTGGAGGGGATGCATAGAGCAAGGTATGGGGTAGGGGCATAGAGCATCCATGGTTTCTCCAGGTCCACCATTCCCCCTGAACCTCCATGTGTCCACCAACCTAGAAGGTCTCCCAGCCTTGTCCTTTTGGGGTTTTATGGAGGCTCATTACATAGGCATGATTGATTACATCATGTCCATTGGCAGTAAGTCATTCTTCAGGCTCCTCCCCTCCCCAGAGGTCAGAGAGGTGGGATTGCAAATTCCAGCCCTGAATTCACTGGGTTGGTTCCCAGTTGATATCCAGCCCTTGTCCTCAGGTGCTTACCAAAAGTCACCTCATTGACATAACAATGGGCACAGTTGGGGCACTTGGTTGGCTCAGTCAGTAGAGCCTGAGACTCTTGATTTCAGGGTTGTAAGTTCGAACCCCATGTTGGGTGTAGAGATTACTTAATAAAAATATTTTTTAAAGAAAACCCCTTTAGGGGCCGCCTGGGTGGCTCAGTTGGTTAAGCCTCTGCCTTCGGCTCAGGTCATGATCCCAGGGTCCTGGTATCAATTCCCTCTGCCTGCCTCTCCCCCTGCTTGTGTGCTCGCTCTCTTTCTCTCTCTGACAAATAAATAAAATCTTAAAAAAAAAAAAACCCTTTAGGAAATTCTGAGAGTTTTAGGAGATCCGTGCCAGAAATGGGACAGTCTAAATATATATTTCTTCCTATAAATCACAACATCACCTGTATGAATGTTGAGTGCTGACTTGACAGCAAAACATTTCTTTTGAAATTTTCAAGAATATGACCCTTAATAAAGCAACAACTAGAAAAATTTTTTTTAAAAAGTTCATATGACTAAAAAAATATGACAGAAGTAGTAGCAGACCTGGCTGAAAAACTGGGTTCTTCTGAGGAGGTTAGTTAGTGAGATGATCTCTGACAGAGAAAATGATTTTGCAAGCAGTTCCTTGATGGCTGTTTAGTCATTCAGATGGCTATGTTGAGTTACTTCAAGATCTGTGAAGTAGATGCAGGCAATAACTTCAACAGCTTATCATTGTAAGCTATATGGTTAAAAAAAAAAAGATTGGACTAATAGCAATTGTTATGTAACATTTTAGCCACTTTCTGGAAAATGACCCAAATGTACATTTTTCAATCAGAACTGTAAGCCACGTGGCACCACTATAGGTATATGAAATGGACCGATTTTTGTACAATTACTAATTTCTTTGTGGCATTTAACCTGGCCAGCCTGGGATTGCACAGCCCCCATTGACCAAGTTCCCATGCTTTGCTTGGGTCTTTAAATGACTCAGGAATCGGTATTGAGAGGAATGAGGAGTTTGTCCCAGCTGGACATGGGTCGCTATGTTTACCAAGCTATCAATGTCTTGACACATTCAAGAAAACTTTTCTCCATACAGGAATGATTTCCCATTGTGCCTCAGACTTTTCTCCATCCCGCTAGTGAAGATGAATGCTCCCTTCCTCTGAGGTAGTAGGGGACGGTTATGTCCCTGCCAGAAGACAGCTTTTCACACTCGCTCCTTTCTCGAGAGAATGTAAAACTAACTGGTGTGCAGCACGAGAGCGTTGACGTTTGGTGGAATTGGCAGATGTGAACATACTTTCTTCACACCTCACAGTCATCTAGGGGGAAGTGACAGAGATGCCCTGATCTGAGCTGTTTCCCTTTGCACAGTGCTGACCACTGCAGAACACTCTATACCAACAGAGAAGATGTGTGCTACTGTGGGAAGAACCGACATGTGATTTGGTTCTGGCAACGGATCCTCACGACATCATGCTGGGCAGTAACTCATTAGCTGTGATCTTGTACAAATTTGGGCATTCTGAGATAAAGTAGTTTGATCACTATTATGTCACATGAAGAGGGACTTTTAAAGAGTAGCTTTAAAAGGACCTGTAGATCAATATGAAAATGAAACAAAATGTTTTAGTTTATTTTTTTTAAGATTTTATTTATTTATTTATTTGAGAGAGAGAGAAAGAGAATGAGCCATGGGGAAGGGCAGAGGGAGAGAGAGGGAGAAGCAGACTCCCCACTGAGCAGGAAGCCCTCTGTATGGCTCAATCCCAGGACCCAGAGATCATGACCTGAGCCAAAGGCAGACACTTAACCCACTGAGCCACCCAGGTACCCCGAAATATTTCAGTTTAATGAAAAAATTCCATTCAGAGGAATATATTCAACCATTTAAAGTGTGTATATGGGGGTGCCTGAATGGCTCAGGCATTAAGCGTCTGCCTTCGGCTCAGGTCATGGTCCAGCGGTCCTGGGATCGAGCCCCACATCGGGCTCCCTGCTCGGCGGGAAGCCTGCTTCTCCCTCTCCCACTCCCCCTGCTTGTGTTCCCTCTCTCACTGTCCCTCTCTCTGTCAAACAAATAAAATCTTAAAAAAAAAGAAAATGTATTAAAGTGTGTATATGTGCATGCATGCATGCATATGTGTGCATGTGTGTTGTAGGGAAAGAGAAAATCCACTTAGGAGAACGTGTATAGAATCTATTAAAAACTGTATAGCTGAGGCATAACCCTTAATTTTGTAAATGTAAAAAAAAAAAAAAGCAAGTAAACGTCAGTATGAGTGAAAAATGAGAGCCAGAAAATACCAGTGTGAGTTATGACATCAATAGACCAATGAATTGCCAATGACGCAGAGGTGCTTTATGAGCCTTGGCAGTCGATTAGGTAAAAGTTTCTCCTGGCATAGCAATTTGAAGTGGTTATTAACCATGTATACTGAAATTTGATGGGCTAAAAAAAAGTTCTTAAAAAATAACTTTCACATCAAATTGTTCCCTCCATGATGTTTTAAGAACAAAAACAAAAAAATCCCCAGAAAACAAACTCTTGATGAGCTGAAGTAAGAGATTTTTATACCGAACAAAGGTGACTAAACTGCAAGCATGAAACCTTCTATTTTTAGTGGATCCTGACATTCTTTACTGCTGGCATTCCCAGTTTCCAGTTAATACATTCTCCAGTTGGCTGGTTATTGTGCTGTAAATCACATTTCACTATGTCCGCAAACAATGGCATGAACTTAAAGAGTAAAACAAAATAAACTTGGAAAAAAACTAACATAAAAACACTGAAGTCCAGAAGGAGTCTAATCCCTTACAAAAGGAGGGGCAATAAAAGAGGAGTTAAAATTAGAAGATGACACTGCAGGTTGATTCTTTGCTTTCTAAGTGCAGAGTCTTATTTGTATTTGTATCTACGGGATTGCGAAAACAAATGACCAGTGAATTAACTGGAAACAAAGAAGGTATCAGCTTTCTGCTTGATATAGGCATATATAAATTTTATATTGAGATATATGTATATATAATATATATTTAATTCAGCATATAATGTCCATCTGTATATATACAGAGATATATTTTGAACTTTCCAAAGGTTTCCAATTATATTATATTCTCAAATACTTATTTAATATGCATTAAATGTAAATATCTATTATTCAATAATATATAAATACATATTATGTACTAAATATAAATACATTAGATATTATATGTTAAGTATTTTTTTTAAGTCTGACCATTACTTTCATTAATCAAAGAGTGGAGCAGAATTCTGTATTGCTGTGTAAATAAATGTGGCACAGACTTTGACATTTTGTGTACCTTCCTTATTTTTTAAGTGTCCTTGTCTTAAATTGTCTGCTACTGTGACACTGGATTGGCCAATATCAAAATACATGAAGTATTTTTTTTAATCTTTTAGAGCAATCCATTCTATTGTCCTAGAACATACGTGAGGATCAAAAAACACATTAATAGTTTTTGAACTAGGTTTTATCCTTTGAAATATCTTCTCTACTTGAAACATTAATTCGTATAAAATTTCTGAGCATTCCCAATCATAGAAGTATTTTTTAAAATTAAATTATGTTAAAACAATTGAATTCCAAGGGAAGGAAAACATACATGGAAAATGACTGGAAAAAAAAGTGTGCGTTTCCTTCCCATTTGTGATTCTTTTCACTCTTCCTTGCTGAATCACATTTACGATACCATTACATTTATGATTAATTTAAAAACAATTAAACGTCTGGTTTTGGAATATTAGAGACTGGAGGCCAAAGGGAAGCAGTCTCCTCTCAATCAATAGGAAAGGTTGAATCTTCGTCAATGCTATGTGGTAACATTTATGTCTCATCACTAGCAATTTCTCACTGTCATCCTAAGATTTTGCCAATGGATATAAATCCGCTCCCTTGCTTTCGTTGTCAATCAAAAATAGCATCCTGGCATTTCATTTCATGTTTCACAGGCTAGAAATTTTTAGCAACCTGAGGACATGTGACTTGAAAACATGAGCAGCGCTGAGAATTATAGTCTCTCCCAGTCTTCATGGCTAAAGGGAGTTAGACTTGAACAATTCCCAGGGCAGCGTAGACAGCCGAAAAATATTAAATTCACACACTGAGGTTTTGCCATTGAAAACTGACTTTGGAGGTTTTTCGGAGTGTGAGGAGGAAGGGCATTGACAAATCTAGGAGTTTGGAGTCAGGAGAAATTGTTCTATCTTCCCCTCACTGAGATTTTTCGAAGTAAAGTAGTTAATTAAAAATCTTAGGTTTGAGTAGATAAACTCTAAGGTCTTTTAAAAATTTCGTCCTTGCATGACACTATCCATCATTACACAGATGTGTAACATAATTCTACGGAATCTACAAATTTCCCCAAATATGATATCTGTGAGCTCTTTCGAAGGCTGTGGCATTTTTTGTGACTTTGTCATTTCTGGGTCTCTCTGACCTCTGACCTTTTACTGCTGCATTCTGAAGGAGGACTTTGGCTGAGCAGAGATGTCCAAGTGCAATTCTTATGTCTCAAGAAGGCTCATGATTCCTCACAGGGACATTTGAGGGACCTTGAAGAATTTATGTTTTATTTTTTTAAAGATTTTTATTTATTTATTTGTCAGAGAGAGAGAGAGAGAGAGCACAAGCAGGGGGAGCAGTAGAGGGAGAGGGAGAAGCAGGCTCCTCACTGAGCAAGGAGCCCGATGTAGGACTCAATCCCAGGACCCCGGGATCATGACCTGAGCCGAAGGCAGATGCTTAACGACTGAGCCACCCAGGCGTCCCAAGAATTTATGTTTCTGTTGATAAATTTCTCCACATGGCCTCCCTGGGAGCAATGAACAAAATGTATATTCAGACAGCTCCAACTTCATAATGCATGGTTGCTCAGGCACAACTCCAGCCATAGGTGTCTGGAGTTCAGAAAGCACAAAGAGCATGGTCATAGCTTCCTATTATTGATCATGCACATGCAATCACTACTCTTCAGAGGGCACTTAGGCAGAGAGAAGTAGGTTCAAATTCTAGCTGCAAAAGCTGACTGTGTAACCCTGAGGAAGCTGACCTCCCTTTGTAAATGGGTATGAGATTATGTTTGTTTGTTTGTTTTTAAGATTTTGTTTATTTACCTGATAGAGACCTAGCACAAGCAGGGAGAGTGGCAGGCAGAGGGAGAGGGAGAAGCAGGCTTCTCACGGAGCGGGGAGCCAGGACCCTGGGATCATGACTTGAGCTGAAGGCAGACACTTAACTGACTGAGCCACTCAGGTGCCCCTATGAGATTATATTCATAAAGCACCTGTTACGGCACTGAGAAATCAAGGAGTATTCTCTTTGTGTCACCCTTCCATGCTGTGTTCACTCTGTTACAAATAAAATTAATTCAACCTGTTAGGCTGTCCGGACCTTCAGAACCGATTGGCCTTCTCTTTTGGCTTGAGGCATGCCATCTGCAGTATTTTGCACCAACTTCAAGAACATAATGTACTTACAAAATTACTTGTCAATGTAGACTACAAATGAATCTTTACATTATTAAAAACAAAAACAAACAAAACGGAGCAAAGATGAGCAAGTCATTTACAACAGAATAAACACAAATGTTCAATGAATATGAAAAAAATGGTCCAACTCATCATCATCAGAAAAATACACAATTACAAAAATAACAGCTTTCTTGGTTTCTTGAGATATAACCCACATACCATACAATTCACCTATTTATATTATATATTTTGATGTTTTTTAGTACATTTAGTACAGAATTGTACAACCATCACCATGATTAGTTTAGAATATTTTCACATACCCACCCCATAAAAACCCCATATCCTGTAGTAGTTACTCTTCTCTTCACCCCTCCTTCCCCACTCCCCCCACCCCCTCCTCTAGCCCTGGGCAACTAGTAATCTACTTCCTGTCTCTATAGATTTGCCAAACAGAAACTAATCATTCTGTAGTAAATCCCCATTCCCTCTCCTGAACCTCTCTAATCTCCTTTCTGTTTCTATGGATTTGCCCATTCTAGATATTTCATATCAGTGGAATCCTCCAAAACTTGCCCTTTTGTGTTTGGCTTGTTTCACTTATCATAATGTTTTCAAGGGTCCTCTGGCTTGTAGCATGTATCAGAATGTTTCCTTTTTTATGATTGAAGAACATTCCTTTGAATGGATCTACCACATTTTGTTTATCCACTCACCTGTTGATGATTACTTGGGTTGTTTCTCCTTTTGGGTTATTGTGAATAATGCTGCAACAAACACTGGCATGCAAGTATTTGTTTTGAGTCCCTGATTTCCATTCTTTTGGGTACATACCTAGGAGTGGAATTTCTGGGTCCTGAGATGACTCTGAGGAACTGCCAGATTGCTTTACAAAGTGGCTGCACAAATTCCCATCCCCACCAGTAATGTATGAGGGGTGCAGCTTCTTCATGGCCTCAGCGGTGCTTGTTATTGTCTGTCGTTTTGATGACAGCCACATAGTGAGCGTGAGGTGATATCTCATTGCGGTTTTGATTTGCATTTCCCTGGTGGCTAATGATGTTGAGTATCTTTTGATATGCTTCTTGATCATTTGTATGTTCTTAGGCTGTTAGTGGAAGTGTAAATTGACTTACCAAAAAAAAAAAAAACCTCTGGAGGACAGTTTGGCAAGTTGTTCTTTTTAAACCAACAAACTCACTTGTAAGAGTTTACCTTAAGGAGATAATTACAGAAGTATGAGACGATATGTGCTCAAGTAATTGCAGCTTTTTTTTTTTTTACAGTAAAGAAAGATTGGAAATACACTCAGCAATCACCCAGGCGTCCCTCAGCAATAAAAGTTTTTAAAATTAATTATTGTAAACATAAGATGGTATGCTATGTAGCTATTAAAAATGATGATATGGAAATAAGTATTTTGACATATAGAATACCCATGATAGGCAGTAGTCCCCCTTTATCCACAGGTACATCCAAGACCCCCAGTGGGTGCCTGAAACCACAGATGGTACTGAACCCTATGTATACTATGTTTTCCCCCATACATACATGCGTATGATAAAAATTTGATTATAAATTAGGCACACAGTAAAAGATTAACAATAACTAATAATAGAACAATTAGACCAATATAATAAAAGTTACGTGAATGTGGTCTCTCAAAATATCTTAATTGTACTGTACCCACCGTTCTGCTTGTGTTGATGTGAAATGATAAAATTGCCTACGAGATGAGATGAAGCAAGGTGAGTGACGTAGGCACTGTGACGTAGTGTTCGTCTACTATCAACCTTCTAACGGTAAGTCAAGAGGATCATCTGCTTCCCTATCTTGGTTGAGCACAGGTCACCGAAACCATGGAAGGCAAAACTGCCCTTAAGGAGGGACTACTGTATCACTGAGTGAACAAAGCAGATCACAGGGTAAATTGCCATTTTACCATGAGTGTGAAAATGTTAACCTTCTTATCTTTGTCTTCATATACATAGGGAGATGTCCAGTAGGATGACTGGTAAAAATGTACAGTGCTTACTTCTAAGTGGTGGGATTTGGGATCACTTTTTTGTTTCTCCCTTAAGATTTTCTTTACTGTTAGAACTTTCAGAAAATCAGCACGTATCATAAGAACAGTGATAAGGCTCATTTCAAAGGAAAACTCATTCTGCTCTGCAACTGTGCCTGACTCTTTCTCTCTTGCCTTGCTATTGGGGAGCATACCTCTTTGACCCTGAATTCCTAACTTTGAGCCCCAGGAGAATCCCAATAAACCAGAGCAACATGGAGCACTGGTGTAAAAGAAATATCTGAGCCTGTTTTAATTGAATTTTCTTGCAATAATTACACAAATTTAATTACAGCAAATAAAGTCGATACACTGGAATCAATATACACAAGACAAAATGTGCTTGTTTTATAGGTCCTAATAGGATCCCAAATAGAAACTGTTTACTGGCATATACTGCTAGTGCATCTGTCTTTGAATGGGAATTTGTGGGGGACAATGAGAGCGAAATCTAGCACATTTCCCCTTTCTGGCACTCTTCATCAGCCAAGAAGGTTCAGTTTGTCCAGGCTTATTCAAAATTGTTTTTGCTCTGTCATGCCTTTGGACTTGTTCCATTTGGGCCAGAGGGTCACTCTCCATCTAGAATTCCTAGAAAAGTCCTACTGTAGTACCAAGACTGACTTCGATTCACGTGTGTGTATCCCAAGACTGTAACTGCTTGGAGGTCAGTTTCTTGTTTATGTGTCTTTATAGTTTCTGGAACACAGTGCTTTGGCCCTTGAAGCAAGTCTGTCATAAAATAGTGACCCTGACCAGTATTCAATTTGTCTGGAAGTACTGTCTACAAGTACTTGCTTTAACTGTCCCCTCCACTAATTCTTTCACATACTGTCCCCCCAAAGTGGAAAGGTCCTCTCTGTCCATTAAAACGCACTGGGTAATCTCTATATTTCATTCTTTTCCTTGAAGATATCCATCTTGGCTCATTCCACTTTCTGGCTCCAGAATGGACTGGTGATTTTCCGGACTTGCACAACTCCTATCCTGGGGTTTCTCTTCACCATCATCCTTGGAATTCTCTCTTCCCTCTGCTGGATTGGATCCAAGGCCGGTTTCCTAAGGTCTGTGTTCTGTGCAATCACACTTAGAAAGGCTCTGCATTTGGTTTAGTGCTCTCCTCCCACCAAAACTTGAAATTCTTCCTAAGTTTTGAACACGGGGACCTGTGTTTTCATTTTGCGCTGGGCCCTGCAAATTATGTTGCTGGTCCAACATGGACCCTGAGGTTTCTGGGTTTTGTGGTCTTGGTAAATTCTCTCATTTGAGGGAGACCCTACTCTGGTAGGTGCGCACCTGCTCTGGCTTCCTGAGTAAAGCTATATTGGAAATAAACGTTCTTTGAAATTTTGCATGTCTGGAAAAATCTTCATTTTACTTTCATATTCTAATAAGAGTGTAGCTTAATATAGAGTTCCCAGTTGGAAGTCGTTTTCTCCCAGGGTTTTGGAGGCATTACTTTATTGTCTTCTGGTGTCCAGTGCTTCTGTTAGGAAGGCATATGTCCTTCAGATTCCTGACCTGCGGTTATCAAGCTATTTCTCTCTCAGTTACAGCTTTGCCGTCTACTTTTTGGCATCTGAACTCGATGACTGTTGCCTTTCCTCCTCTTATTTTTGCAGGTGAATTTTTTTTTAAGTCATCATTGTAGCAGTATTTTGAGAGAGAACAGAAGATGTAAACACATGTTTTCAATCTGAGCCACTTTTAAAGGACCGTGTCCCTTTTCAAGTCTGCCCTTCCTCTTTGGATGCAGGATTAGGTGGTAGTGGTGAAGGATAATTTGCATAAGAAAAACCTCAATGCCTTCTGAAAGAGACGCTAATCTTTCTTTTCCAAAATTCAATGTTAGGAAACCTTTGCTATCATCAAGGGCTGCAGATGAGAAAGAACACCAAGAACTCCAGAAAGACGTTCACCTTGAGGAGAGAGTAGACTGTACCAGTGACCCAGCGATGTATCTGTGCTGCTGGAATCAGGGTTGGCTGCATGAAGCTGAGCAAAAGAACTGTCCCCTTGGTGCCTAAGGAGATGTACTGAACCAGTTCTCTGTTGTTGTATTGTTGAATATCACTGCATGTGGTTTTTAGCCATTATGAGTAAATTCATCAATATTCTTGTACATACACTGTTGCCCGCATTACTCATTTTTTTTCCATGCCCATTTCCCATGTCTCATTGTGTCAGAGTAACTTCAGAAAAATTACTGCCTCCTTGGAGTTAGTGTGATTTTATTTGAAGAAAAGGATTTGCTTATAAAGACCTAATACATTTTTCTGATCCCATAAATGGAAGAAGTATTAAGGTCATTATGGGAGCCTCTCTTTTTACTGGAGTATGAATGTTTGTTAAGGTTTAGTTTCTATCTTTGAGAGAATTAGAATGCATTTACAGTACGGTTATAGTATCTGATTATTAATATTGAAGAAAGCATAATGTATTTTTTATGACCTCTGGGATTTCACCTTTGCCCGGGTCTATACTCATTTATAGGTATATGTTTTACAGACATTTTCCTAGGAAATTCGACCATGTGGAAGTAATCTGATGATAAAATTAAAGAAGCCTCTGTTTTCACTTTGTGCTTTTCGGAAATTAATGGAAATATGAAGTGTGAGTGGACAGCTGCTGGTTTGCACCCTTGGGAGTTTCCCATGTGAAATTGAAACTGGCCTCCCTAGACAGAGGGTAAGGAAAAACAAAAGAAAGAGGCAGGCCACTCCGGGTTGGTGGGTGGCAGGTTACTAAGCCTCAACTTACCGATGAGGCTTGTTCTGGGCATCTGCAAGATGAGTAGATCTCTGCACCTGCCTGCCAAAGTCTTAAAAAGTTATTATATGGAGGCCTTAACGAGGTTCAATCACCTATACCATCGAGATGGTCTCAATAACACATTACTCTCTCAAGGCTGTGTCCTTGAAATGGCTCTCACTGTGGGAACAATGGGCAGAATGAACTTTCCAAGGACAGGGAAGGGGGTGAGGAGCCTCTGATTGCCTGGGTCCAGCTCGTGGGTCAACCAGGGATCACGTCCCCTCAATGACCTTCCCCAGCAGTAGCAGAGTCCTAGAAAGAAAGTAACAATAACAGGAGTTTTTTCCCCCCAGTTTTATTGAGACATAATTGACATATAACATCATATAAGATTAAGGTGTACAACATAAGGATTTGGTATATGTATACATTGTGAAGTGATCACCACAGTAACTTGTTAATGTCCACTACCATACATAATTATATATTTTTTTCCTTGTGATGAGAACTTTTAGGATCTACTACTTAGTAACTTTTAAATATAGGATATGGTATTGTTCATTATCGTCATCATGTTGGTCCCCAGACCTTATTTATAACTAGAAGTTTGTACCTCTTGACCCCCTTCACTCAAGACCCATCTCCCTGCCTGTAAATTGAATCTCTGTTTCTATGACTTTGTTTTTTTTTAATTAAAAAAATATTTATTTGAGAGAGAGAGAGAGAGAGAGAGCACGAGTCGGGGGAGGGTTAAAGGGAGAGGGAGAAGACTCCCAGCTGAGCAGGGAGCCTGAAGTGGGGTTCCATCCCAGGACGCCGGGATCATGACCTGAGCCAAAGGCAGATGCTTCACCAACTGAGCCAACCAGGCACCTCAGTGAGTTTGTTTTTTAGATTCCAAATATGAGACCATATGATATTTGTTTTTCTGTCTGACTTAACTTCGCTGAGGTGTAATAACACCAGGTTTATCATCATTCAGATGGTATGCTTTTGTCCACATTCCAATATATTTAGACTGAGAGATAATTTCAGTATCCAGACTGTCAAAAGGTATTGACTTCAGTGTACATAAAAAGATTGGGCTCCAGAGGCATGTGATCTTCTGTGCTCTACTCCATGGCTTGGCATAGCTGCACGTCCTCACAGAGAGGCTGGGGGGTTGCAGCGCATGTGCATTAGTGGGACGCTGCACCCAAGATGTGTGTGCTCAGCTTGCAGTGTGCTGGGCAAGCCCTCTTGAAGGTGACTGTTGATTTCATGTCAAACGCAAGGGCTAGACACTTACTAAGCCACAGCAGTTTTGCAAATTATCTTTAATTAAAAATGTATCACAGGGCGCCTGGGTGGCTCATTTGGTTAAGCGTCATGATCTTGGGTCACAGGATCAAAACCCACGTCTGGCTCCACCATGGAGCTTAAGATTCTCCCTCTCCCCCCTCCCCACCACTCACGCGTGCTCTCCCTCACTCACTCTCTCTCTAAACACCACATAGTCTTAAAGAATTTTTTAAGGAATGTGTATTTTTCTAAAAGTCTGAAAGTTATCTTCACCTTGAATCATCCCTCACTTTCCTCACTGTCCAGTTAGTCGCCTGGCCTAGCAATTCAGCCTCCAGAATTATCTTGTAAGTCAGTTATCTTCTCTCTACCCTGAGCTACCGTTGTCTTCATGCATGTTCGAGCATGAATTCACAATCCAAGCAGCTTTCTAATTAGGACTCCTGCTTCTAGGGTCTTCCTTAGTAACTCCCCGCTCTAAACTCACGTGGTCGCTTCCTTAGTAACTCCCCGCTCTAAACTCACGTGGTCGCTTCCTTAGTAACTCCCCGCTCTAAACTCACGTGGGCACTCTCCTGCTGAAAAGACTTAATGGAGAAATTATTTACAAAGGGTTAAGATAATACAGAGAAGGTGAAGCTCTCTGGGGCTAGAATGGCAGCCTACTATCTCCTGAGGAAGCAAGTAAGGGAACAGTGACCCAGAATGACTTGCGACTTTAGGATAGGACTGCTGGCCTTTGATAGAAGAATATAGTTGTTGCCAAACTGTAACTGGGTAGGGAAGGAGATGGCAGGCGCATCTTGAGTATCTTCAGTGGAGACAGTGGCTAAAACGAAATCTCACTCTCCCTGCTGCATTCCATGGGTGGTATCTTTTGACAACTTCAAGTCAGCTCGAGTCAAGGGTTGAAGGAACACAGAAGGCAGAGATGGGCTTGCTTAATTAGAGAAGATCATGAACGTAAAGACATTCTGTCAGATATGATGCTATTCAACTATTACAAGCATCATTTTCATTATTGTGGAGTACAAATAAGGAGGAATAAAGAGAACCAACAGACGGCAGTCAATAGGGAAATGACTAAGTCTCTCCTCACATGAGAAGGTTAAAACAGACAAAGGTGCTTAATCAGCCAGGACTGTTGACCAGATCAGTGTCATGGAGAACAAGTTTCTGTTCCAATTTTGACTCATTTTGTAATATTTGGTAAATCACTTAGCTTTTCTGCAGTACAGGTTTTCCAATCCATTATGTGACTATTACAGTACCTTCTGCCTGTTGATGTGCAAGAATATTTGGGTGATTCATTTAATAATTGGCTATGAAGAGCTTTGAGCTCCATAGAGGAAACCAGGAACAAAGATTTAAGTGCTATTATTAGTTAGAAAGTCTTATTGCATTGCTCGAGTCTCTGATTCCCCATATTTTTTTTTTTTAGTTCAACTGCTTTTCTGTGGCTTTCTCAAATTCTACCCTAGTTCTCTTTACACAATTGCAGGGTGCAATGATATCATGTATCCCAAATGACAGTGCTATAATCACATTAGCACCTTGGTTGAATGTAAAAAAATAGGAAAGTTAGGGGATTTTGAGCCTGTCTTAAGGCAAATAAAGAAAACACTTAACATGGCTTGAGTAGAGAAAGATAATTAGTGAGTGACCAAAATCAGTCAGGAACATACCAAAATGTTATGTCCAGTGGCACTTGGCATATGACCTATAACACACAACGTTCTTGGCCTGCTAAGGGAAAAGGACAGCTGGTTCCAGGAGGAAAGAAACTTCTTAGTTCATATTGTTTGATACAAAAAATTTTGGGTCTGTTTTGATGTCAATGGTCCACTTTTATAGAATTTACCACCAAATGATACAAACTTTATGGAGATTGTCAGCACCTCTTCATGGAGTAACTAAGGGACTGAAATAGGGCCTCTCCATAGGACTTTGGGGGCAATGAGAAAATGTGTGATTCATTGGAATTCTAAGTCTTGTTTTATTCTTTCAGGTTGAGAAATAATGTAGGATATTTGCTCCCTTTTGGCTCTTCAGGTTTTTTTTTTAATCCAGAACATTTAAATATTTATGTCATGGCTTAAGCTTTCATGACTCTAAAGAGAAGTTTAAGATTGGATTGTACCTCTAGCCCTGCTCTCTCTCCCCCGAGAGCTGGCCTTATACCTTAGAGTGGTAGGTTTGCATATTGAAATGCCAGCTTAACCTAGCTGCCTGAAAGTCTTGAATGTCAAGCCCACAACAGAATTAATTAATTTCTCTTACAAGTTGGTAATTTCCTGTTATGCTCCTAAGTAATGCTAATTTCAGGTACACCCTTGCCACGAGATGATTTTAGGTCCTCTGTATTTTAGCATATCCTGGCATATATATTGTGATCATCATATAATGGTGTCATACACTGTCATTGTTGTCCCATTCCCAGAACTCACAGAAATGGTGGCCACCTGAAGGAGGCAGGGGTCATACCAACTCAGTTCATGGTTACTGAAGCAACTATTGAGTCAACAGAGAAATTGCAGATACTTAATATAAACCTTTACTTTCAATCACATATGATGGTACATTTTCCTCCAGACACTGGAGAGTAAATTAAAATGAGGGCAAAGGACGGGGCATGACAGCAATACAGGACTACTGTTTCCCTATTTGCGGTATGTGCCTTATCTGTTTCCTGTCTTATTTTTTTTTTATTATGTTATGTTCATCACCATACATTACATCATTAGTTTTGATGTAGTGATCCATGATTCATTGTTTGAGTATAACACTCAGTGCTCCATGCAGAACATGCCCTCTTTAATACCCATCACCAGGCTAACCCATCCCCCCACCCCTCTCCCCTTTAGAACCCTCAGTTTGTTTCTCAGAGTCCATAGTCTTTCATGGTTAGTCTCCCCCTCCGATTTCCCTCCCTTCATTTTTCCCTTCCTACTATCTTCTTTTTTTTTTTTTTTAACATATAATGTATTATTTGTTTCAGAGGTACAGGTCTGTGATTCAACAGTCTTACACAATTCACAGCGCTCACCATAGCACATACCCTCCCCAATGTCTATCACCCAGCCACCCCGTCCCTCCCACCCCCCACCACTCCAGCAACCCCCAGTTTGTTTCCTGAGATTAAGAATTCCTCCTATCAGGGAGGTCATATGATACATGTCTTTCCCTGGTTGACTTATTTTGCTCAGCATAGATTTTAATTTCAGTTATACACAGTGATTAAAACCTAGGCAAAAAAAGAAAAGTTCCCTGATAGAGGCCCTGGCAAACCATCTATAATGGATAGATAAAAATTAACACCAAGGCATTAGAGGTGTTAGGTTATTGCTCTTGCATTGACTTTTTTTTTGGTCAATCTATTATTTTGCAAAGCACAACGAAAAGAGATTGGCTTTCTCCTTTCACTTTCTCCCCCATTCCATAAAATGTGACGCACATCTGGCCGTCTCTGTCCATGGTCTTTACTGTGCAGTTTGCTCAGAAATGTGCACACGTCATCACGGTCCAGTACCTGGAAGCCCCAAGGGGCTCTGGGCAGGACCCTGCGGTGAGTGAGGGATCCAAGAAATGCTATCAGAGAAAAACATGGTCTTACATTCTTCTATTATATATACGTGCAAATCTATTTTACGTACAATAATTGGTTGTATCAAATAATCATACCAAGTCCTTCTACTGGTAATCTTCCCCAAGATAGATTCAAGTGAAATTAGGTATTTGCGCACTTCGCGGACTACCACACTTGAGACTTCGTGACTGATTTCAGTTTTGAGGCCGTGCACACAATTCAAAATATACACAAACCGGGTTAAGGCGATAAAAATGGGCTGAAAGAAAGCACAGGACTTGGAACGAGTAACCTGTGCATTTTGCTTGCATGGGAGCCACCACGTGACCAGCAAATACTGTGCGAGACTCGGAGCTCTTCTGCTGTATGTAGCGTGGGGGCTTCTGAACATCTACAGTGATTGCGCGGCGGGTGGACAGACAGCAAGTGTGACCAGATGGACGCTTCGAGGAGGGCTCATTCCTTCTCCGCCTCCCCTTTCTTGGGTTCTTGTTTCAGTTCGTAATCCGCTAGGGCAGCCTTGATTGTATCTTCGGCCAGCATGGAGCAGTGCAATTTCACGGTGGGCAGAGCTCCTTGGCAATGTCCATGTTCTCGATGGTCAAGGCGTTCCTCTGCCGTCTTCAATTGTACCCGTTCAGTGGCTAACGACCTGGAGGCAATAGCAGACGCCCAGCCCAATGTTTTAAACCTGGCGTCCACAATCTTCCCCTTTTCATCCACTCGAATCTGCAATTTCATTACATCACCGCGTGCCGAAGCCGCCACCCATCCAGTTCCAACATTTTTGGCTGTCTTGTCAAGGGAGCCCTTGTTTCTAGGATTTTCGTAATGATCAACAACCTTCTTGTGGTAGAGCCTGGTTGGAGCTGACAGTTCCCCGGGCGGGCAGGCAGGCGGGGGCTCCGCAGCAGCCCGGCGAATGCCGCCCGCCTCCGGCCGCTGCCATCTTCCGGGCTTTTGCACTGACTTTTAAAAAATGGGTTTTAAATAAATTAAAGAGGGTACATGTGCTTGTTATAAAATAATTCAAACAGGAAAATTTTAAAGTTAATGTCTTTCAACGTCATACATGTTCTCCCCCTAGCCAGATGGTGTCCTTGTCTGTGAGGCTCCAGCCCCCTTTCCCTAGGCTAAGTCTATAAGAGGCCCTTCAGAAACCTTGCTTACACACACACGCACACACACACGTGTGCGCACGTGCATACCTTGCTTACACACACGTGCGCATACACTGTGCATACATATCCATCATATCTTTCTATATTTCATATTATTCATACCATTTGTCATATCTTATATATATCGTTTTAATTTTGACAAAAAATGGATCACGCGCCATGTACTATTTTGCAGTTTATCTTTTGCATTACACTGTGGGCATCTTTCCGTTTCAGTATGATGAATCTACCACATTCATCGTAATGGCTGCAAAATATTCCCTTGAGATGTAGCCTAATTTATTTCAGCAATTCTCAAGTGACTGATATTTGTTTCTGATTTTCAGCTATTAGCAATATACTACAATAGGCATCTTTCTTTGTACATATAATCTGTGTGCATTTTGAGGAGAGCATATATGTAGGATAAATACCTAGAAATGGAATTCCTGGACCAAAGATGTATGCATGTGAATTTTGAGAAATATTGCCAAATGGAGAAGGGCTGCATATGTTTATTCTCTCACTAGCACTGTGGAAAAGGATTTTATTATCCATGTCTTTACCAATTGGTAAGCTAAGCCAAACCACAGAGGGATGGTCTGGCTTTGAAGTTTGGCAACAGGACTCCAATCAATTTTGCTTTTATTTCACTTTGCCGCTGAGACAGCAAACAAGCAGGGCAAGTCCCTGGACCAGAGGTTCTCCAAGTGTCCTCCCTGGCCCCAGAACAGCATCACTACCTAGGAACTTGTTAACAGATGCAAGTTCTCAGGTCCCACCCTGGACCTCCTGAATCGTAAATTCTCAAGGCAGGGCCCAGCAATCTCTGTGGTTTAACAAGCCCTCCAGGTGATTTTGATATTCATCAAATGGTGGTTGGAGAACCACCACAGTAGAGCTTGATACAGTGTCCCAGTGCCTCCTTTATTCCTCTTGGAGTTGAACCTGGAATTTTCTGGTTCAAGTTGAAGGTGCCCTGGGCTACATACTCTCTGTATCTCATACCATTTGGGTGGGACAGGAGCCAAACTGGCACTGTGAGTAATTATTCTCATAAAAAGCAACCTCTCCTGCCCCAAAGTTACAAAGCTCTGTGTCCTATTTCTTATCTCATTAGGAAGCTACAGTGGACATGGCCAAATAGTAATAAAATTTTGGCTTCTTGTCTGTCTGAAAAATGGCACCTCATTCCTATTTTATATTAATTTCTTTAATTATAAGTGAAGTTGAGCATCTTTTCATTTTATAGGCCATTTGCACTTCTTTTTTACCCTTATTCTTTATGTTCTTTGCCATATTTTCTATTGGCTGGCTGTCTCTTTATCAACTTATAAGCAATTTTAATTTTAAGGAAATTAGCACTTTGTCATTTGTGTTGCCAATTTGTTTTTATCCAGTTTGTAATTTATCACTTGAATTTAGTTACAGTAAATTTTTGCATTGCAGATAGTTAAAAGTTTTATGTAGTCAAATTTATTAGTTTTTATCTTTCTGAATTTTGAATTTTATGTAAACTTAGATAGATTTTCCCAACTGTAGGATATTAAAAAAACCCTCGTATTTTCTTCTAAACTTTATGATTTTATTTTTTAGCATATGAATCTTTGATGTAAATAGAATTTATTATACTTAGGGAATGAGTTATGCATGTAAACATATTTTCCAAAAACTTAAAAGTTATCCCAATATCATTTATTTAAATACTTTGTCTTTTCTCCAATGATTTGAAGTAACCTACTAATCATATTCAAAATGAGAATGTATATTTGGGACTATTTCTAGAGTATATTCTATTGATTGAGATTGTCATTAATTTATAGTTCAATTTAGGAGGAAAAAAACTTTCAGTACAAAATTTTCCTAACCAAGAACAGAATATACCTTTATAGTTACCCAATTTCTTTTTCTTTTCTTTTCCTTTTTTTCTCAGGAGTGACATGAACTTTCTCCATAGGTGTTACATATGTATTTTATAAACTTGTAAATTAAAAAGAATTTTTATTGAAGATAGTTCATACACAATGTTACACTAGTTTCAGATGTAGAGTGTAGTGATTCGGCAAGTCTATGCATTACGCTGTGCTCCCCACAAGTGCATCTACCATCTGTCAGCCTACAACGTTTTTACAATACCATTGACTATATTTCCTATGCTCTGCCTTTTATTCCCATGACTTACTCATTCCATCCCTGGAAGCCTGTATCTCCCACTGTCCTTCCCCATTATGCCCATTGTCTGATCCCCCTCCCCTCTGGCAACCATCAATTTGTATATTTCTGAGTTTTGAAGGTGATGTTTTCCTCTGTTATGATTTTTTACACTATTTGCATGTATGGTAAAGCTCAATATTTTTATGTATTACTTTCATAGCCAGTCATCTTACTGAATTCTCATATTATTTCTGCTAGTTTTTGGAGGATTCCTATGGGTTTTTCAAGTTTACAATAATCATCTACAAAGAATATAAAGCATCCTAGCTATGAGATTAGACTTTTATTATGGAATTTTTGTTGTGGAATATGACCTTCTTTCTAGTTTTCTGCTTTAAAAAATATTACTTTTAATGAAGTAAATATATATACCACAAATTTGATAATTTTAAGCTGGCAATTCTGAGTCTTGACAAATGTATACAGTTGTATTTTGTGTAATTACATAAAAATACGGTTTTATAAGCTGTATTTTTTAAAAAGATTTTATTTATTTATTTGACACACAAGAGAGAGCACAGACGGGGAGCAGCATAGGGAGAGGGAGAGGGAGAAGCAGACTCCCAGTTGAGTCGAGAGCCTGACATGGGGCTCCATCCCAGCACTCTGGGATCACCACCTGTGCTGAAGGCTGACTCTTAACCGATTGAGCCACCCAGGTGCCCCTGTGAGTTGTATTTTTGTATAATTACACAAAAACACAGTTTATATTACTATTGTGTCATTACTACCACAATCATGACGTAGAACATATCTATCACTCCAGAGAGTTCCCTTCTGCCTCCTTTTTTGCTTCTTCCTATGCCTGGCCCCTGGCGCTAAGCCCAACCCCTAAATGGCTTTTTGTCATTGTAATTTTCCCCTTTCCAGAATTTTGGATAGATGGAGCCATACAATATGCAGTCTTTTCATGTCTGAACCTTTCCATTTGGTATTCTATTATATGGATATACAACAAATTTGTTTATATTCACCAGTTGGTGGACATTTGGGTCATTTGCAAATTTTTGGTTGTTTCCTTTTTTGTTGTATTTTATTTTATTTTATTTTATTTTATTTTATTTTGTTTTGTTTTATGTTAGTCACCATACAGTACATCATTAGTTTTTGATGTGGTGTTCCATGATTCATTGTTTTCATATAACACCCAGTGCTCCATGCAGTACATGTCCTCCTTAACACCCATCACCGGGCTAACCCATCCCCCCACCCCCCTCCCCTCTAAAACCCTCAGTTTGTTTCTCGGAGTCCATAGTCTCTCATGGTTCATCTCCCCCTCCTATTCCCCCCCTTCATTTTTCCCTTCCTTCTCCTAATGTCCTCCAGGCTATTCCTTATGTTCGACAAATAAGTGAAACCATATGATAATTGACTTTCTCTGCTTGACTTATTGCACTTAGCATAATCTCCTCCAGTCCCATCCATGTTGATGTAAAAGTGGGGTATTCATCCTTTCTGATGGCTGAGTAATATTCCATTGTATAGATGGACCACATCTTCTTTATCCATTTATCTGTTGAAGGGCATCTCGGCTCTTTCCACAGTTTGGCTATTGCAGAAATTGCTGCTATGAACATAGGGGTGCATATGGCCCTTCTTTTCACTACATCTGTGTCTTTGGGGTAAATACCCAGGAGTGCAACTGCTGGGTCATAGGGTAGCTCTATTTTTAACTTTTTGAGGCACCTCCACACTGTCTTCCAAAGTGGCTGTACCAACTTGCATTCCCACCAGCAGTGTAAGAGGGTTTCCCTTTCTCCACAACCTCTCCAACATTTGTTATTTCTTGCCTCATCAATTTTTGCCATTCTAACTGGTGTAAGGTGGTATCTCAGTGTGGTTTTGCTTTGAATTTCCCTGATGGCTAATGATGATGAACATTTTTTCATGTGTCTGTTAGCCATTTGTATGTCTTCTTTGGAGAAGTGTCTGTTCATGTCTTCTGCCCATTTTTTGACTTGGTTATTTGTTTTTTGGGTGTTGAGTTTGAGAAGTTCTTTATAGAACTTGGATACCAGCCCTTTATCTGTAGTGTCATTTGCAAATATCTTCTCCCATTCTGTGGGTTGCCTCTGTTTTGTTGACTGTTTCCTTTGCTGTGCAGAAGCTTTTTATCTTGATGAAGTCCCAAAAGTTCATTTTTGCTTTTGTTTCACTAGCCTTTGGAGATTTATCTTGAAAGAAGTTGCTGTGGCTGATATGGATGAGGTTAGGAATTCTAGAGGAGAACATAGGCAGTAACCTCTTTGACATCGGCCACCGCAAATTTTTGGTTGTTTATGAAAAAAGTGATTGTGAACATTCAAATGCATGTCTTTGGGCATATGTTACCATTTCTCTTGGGTAAGTACTTAGCAGTGAGATTGCTGAGTTGTATGGTAACAGTGTATTTCCACTCAACAAGAAACTGCTAAACTGTTTCTCACGTGGTTGTACCATTTTGTATTTCTACCCACAGCATATGAGTGAACTAGTTGTTCCACATTCTCACCAGCATTTGGTATTGTAAATTTGTTTTTTTTTTTTAATTCTTATGCCTGTTTGTGGTTTTAGTATGCATTTCCCTAGTGACTAATGATACTGAGCATCTTTGTATATGCTCACTTATTTATTTTCTTTGAAGTGTCTTTTCAAAAAATTTTTCCAATTTTTTAATTGGATTGTTTGTCTTACTGAGTCCTAAGAGTCCTTTATATATTCTGCCAACAAATACTTTATCATATACATGTTTTGCAAATATTTTATCCCAGTCTATGACTTGCCTTTTTATTTTTTAACAGTATCTTTTGAAGAACAAGCTTTTTAATTTTTGAAGTCCAATTTACCACTTTTTTTTTTGTTTTTATGGTTTATGTTCTTATAGAAATCTAGTGTAACTAGAGGTAAAAATTTTTTTTCTCCTGTGTTTTCTTCTACAAGTTAAAAAAAATTAACTCTTACATTTAGGTCTGTCCTTTTTGAGCTAAGTTTTGGATATGGTGTGAAGAGGCGGTTTTGTTTCTATGTGTGAATATACAACTTTTTGGCACTATTTGTTGAAAAGAATATCCTTTTCACCCTGAAACACATTGGTACCTTTCTTGGTAATCAATGAGCTATATATGTGTAGGTCCATTTCTGGACTCACTATTTTGTTCCATAGATTTTTATGTCAATACCAGACTGACTTGATTACTGTAGATTCATACTGAGTCTAAGTGTACACACAGTATGAAGCAGAAGTTTAATTTAAGGATGCCTGGTGGTGCAGTTGTTTAAGCATCCGACTCTTGGTTTGGGCTTGGGTCCTGAGATCGAGCCTGATGTTGGGCTCTGTGCTCAGCGTGGAGTCTGCTTGAGATTCTCTCTCCTTCTCCCTCTGCCCCTCATGCTTGTGCTCTCTCTCTCTTTCTCTAAAATAAGTACAGTTAAATCTTAAAAAAAAAAGACTTCCAATTTTGTTTTTCTTTTTTGAAAGACTTCCAACTTTTTCTTTTCTTTGGCTTTTCTAGGTGTTTTGCATTTCTATATAAATTTTAGAATCTGCTTGTAATTTATACAAAAAAACATATTCTGGAATCATGTCACATCTATAAATCAATTTGAGGAGAACTGGTATCTTATTTTAACAGTGTTGCATTTTTTGATTGATGAACACAGTGTATTTCTCCATTGCTCTAGTCTTTAAAAATTCCTAATTAGTAGTTTTCTGTCTCTAGGGTTTATATGGATGGCCTTTTATTAGATTGAGGAGGTTCTGCTTTATTTCCAGTTTGCTGTATTTCTATCACAATTGGGTGTTGAAATTTATAAAATACTTTTCCCCTGCATCTGTAGAGATGATCATGTCATTGTTCATTTTTGGTCTATTAATATATGATGGCTCACATTTTTTTTTCTACTGTTAAACCAACCTTAAATTACTGTGAAAGAATTGCCAAAGGAACCTCTTCAGACAGAAGGGAAATATCAGAAGGAAACTTGGAATATCAGGAATAAATAATATCTTTTAACTCCTGATATGAAAGATTAGGAAATTAGCATATTTGTACTTTTCTCCAGATCCCCTTTCCCTGTCCTTGCCCATTTTTCCTTAGATCTATGCTTGCTTATACATTTCAATGTTTATGCATTTGCATAATTTTCAGCCTTCTATATTCTAATCAGTTCAGTGCAAATTACAAATACTTTTATGCCATTAATTCTTTCTTTCTCAGTTCTTTTGATGATAGCACTTGTTTGATGAGAATTTATCATCAAGTAGTTTTCTCCAAGAAGGGCTATTTATAAACTTCTTGGCTCACAATTTTTTTTTTTTTTTTGGTCCTGGTGTGGCTGTGAAGAAATCTGAGGCCATTGTGATTTTTCTCCTTGGTAGGTGAATTCCTTTTTCTGACTGAATGCTCCTAAAATTCTGTTTTTATTCTTAAAGGTAAGCAGCCTTAGAAGGATGTATCATGTTGATGACTGCAACAAATTATTTTTCCCTGGAATATGGTATGCCCCTTTGAGCCCCAGATTCCAGTCTCCCTTTAATTCAGAAATGTGTTTTATTTAATATTTGAACATTATTTTCAGATCCATTTGTCTGACTTCCTTCGTTGTTCAAGCTTGAGTTTTGGCTCTTTATCATCTCTCTTCCATATCTATCTTTCTAATTACCTTTGTTTCTTTGTCCTTTGCCATTTAAGTTTCTGGGATTTTTATAAGTCTTTCTTTCATGTTCTCAATACTTTTCAAAAAATAATTATTTATTACATTGTTTTATGTTTCTATGTATTTTTTTATTTCTATGGTGTTTGTATTGTTCACTTTGATTTCTTTTGTGGACTCTGCCAGCTCATATTCACCACCTTTCTCATTTCCTTTTTAATTTCATATCCCTTCTCACAAAATCTTTGCATGTAGTTTCTGCCCCTTCTTTAATCTCTCTGAGAGGGTAGAGAATTATTTAAGTTTTTTTTCTGTTTCTTGTGATAATTCTTCTGATGTATATATATTTAAATGTTTCCCCCCTTTGTTCAAAAGAATTATACAAGGAGTAAATTTTATTTATTTATTTATTTACTTATTGAGAGAGAGCACTCACATGCACAAGTGGGGAGGGGCAGAGGGGGAGAGAGAGAGAGAATCTTTAGCAGGCTCCAGACTCAGCATTGAGCAGGTTGGGGTCTTGATCTCAGGACCCTGAGATTATGACCTCAGCAGAAATCAAGAGTCAGATGCTTAACGGATTGAGCCACCCAGGCGCCCCCCACCCCCCAAGTGGTCAGCTTTACGTGCTGTAGTATACCGTCGCCAGTTCTCTTACTTGGAAAGTCTTTATGTGATATTGAGAGCAATCCCTGCATTGGAGAGCTAGAAATCTGACATGGATAAGAGGAAGATTGGATCTAGATGGTGGGAGAGTCACAGGGCTATGCATCATTATGGAAAGTGGGGGATGGTGCTAGCATGTGACTCCTCCCCGGACTGGCAGGAGAAAGTACCTAAGTGTGAAGAGAGAGACAAGACCCCTAGTAGCTTACCCGAATGAGGTCCATCCATGCAAGGGCAGCTCTAGGGAAATATGTTCACAGCACCATCAAGTACACCTTTGCTTTAAGTGGCCACATTATTTTACCTTGGTTAAGTAAACGCTTGTCACCACGGTAAGAACTTATCTGCGTGTATCCTTTCTGCTGGTCTCCACGTATGCTCATTTCAAAAAAAAAAATCAAACAATAAAAATATAGGTAGTAAAATTGAAAGTGCCTTTTTACTTTCTCCCAGTGCTTCACCCCCTTCCTGTCGAAGAAGTAATTACTGTTTAATGCATTGATATATTCACTTGACCTTTTCCTGTGTATGCTTACACTTAAGAATTTTCTTTTTTTACTAATATATCTTGGTAATCTATTTTTCTACTACAAAATGTAGTACCTATTTTTCTACTACAAAAATGACTTTCATGGCGTTATACACTATGGCTTTACTATTGTTTATCTAACCATTTACTATTCTTGTCCATACATCTATCCTAAAATGCTACAGTGAACACTCTTCTGTGTGGATACTGAGTGTGTCTATTGCATGTAATCCTAAAAGTGGATTTTGTAGGTATAAGAAAATGCACAAGTAGAGTTTTGATAAGTACTGAAAAATTATACTTCAAAAAGTCTGTTCCAATTTTTCTTACTAATGAGAGTCTGTTTCCCTACATACACTCCTGTCAGAATACGATGTTATCCTGCTTTTTCATTTTTGCCCATTATATAAGTTTTTTAACTCATTATTTTAAAAATTTGCATATTCCAAATTATAGTGGAAGTTCAGCATATTTAAAAAATATTCATTAGACACATATTTCTTCTCTGAATTTCTTTGTTTTTGTTAGGCTTTTTTTCAGTCTTTATTGATTTCTAGGGGCACTTTTTTCTTTCTCTTTCATTTTTTTTATAGAGAGAGAGAAAGAGCATGTGCAGGCAGTTGGGAGGAGAAAGGAGGGGGGCGGGGGAGGGGAGGGACAGAGGGAGAGGGAGAATCTTAAGCAGGCTCCATGCTCAGTGTGGAGCCTAACTTGGAACTCGATCTCACAACCCTGAGGTCATGAGCTGAGCTGAAATCAAGAGCCAGATGCGTAACCAACTGAGCCACCCAGGTGCCCCATCTAGGGGCACTTTATGCTGGTTGTTAATATCTATCTGTCATAGATGTCAGAAATATTTTCTCCCGGTCAGTGTCTCATCTTTGAATTTTATTTATAATCTTTACAGTATTTAAAATATTTGAATTTTTAAAATCTTTTCATTTTATGGCTTTTGTGTCTTACAAAAGTATTCCCTACTTAAAGATTAAGACATAAGGTTCTCCTGTATTTTTCCTAATATTTATATAATTTTTAATACCTTTAATGTTTTATTGAGCTTAGTTGTTAATCTGTCTGTAAATAGCTAGCCTGCTATTCCAACATCATTTATTGAATTGCTGGTCTTTTCTCTCCTGATTTGAAATACCACATGCTTTATTTTTTCATATTGGTCTATTTATCGGTTCTTGGAACAATGTCACACTATTTTTCAAATTTAGAGTGGTCCAGAAAGTCCCTCTTCATTATTCTTTTTAAAATTGTACTATCTATTTCATTTCATTGTATTTTATTTCATTTCATTTAAACATCCTTTTATGATTTTGATTGAAAATTGTATCAAATTTATATATAAATTTAGAGAGCTCTGATATCTTTCAATATTGGATCTTCCCATCTAGAAATATAGTTTGCCCTTCTATTACTTTAGAACTTCTTTTAATTTCTTCAGTAAAACTTTACAGCATTCTTCATAAATGTGCATCTCTTATTAAACTTAATTATGAATATGTTATTTGCTATTATGGGATATTTGAGTATATGCTATTTAGTTATTTCAGGTCTAGAAAAATAATTCTTATATGTTGATCTTGTATCCATCTAACTAAATTCTGTTTGTTCAAAAAGTTTATTAGTAGATTGTCTTGTGTGTCCTAGATAGGCATTCCCATTGTTAGATAATAATAGTTTTGTCTTTCTCTTTCCAATATTAGTACTATTTTTTCTTCTAATATTTTAAAATTTTTTCAGTTAAAATGTTTCCCCCGTAATAGGTATTTATTGAGTTCAGAGTGTCTCTTTTATAGTGTTTAATTCCTTAAATACTTAGTGTTTCTTGTTTGCTTTTACATGTGGTTGAGATTCTAGATTGAACAGTTCATTGCTGTTAAGTGTGTTTTCTCAAGCTAAATGAGGATCCCTGTTTGTCTGGCAGTTGATGCAAACTAATCACCTTTGGTGAGTCCACAGGAAAAGAGGACCAACTCATGGCTAAGAAGGTGTAAAAGAGGCTTGACTTTTGGGAATGAGGCTCCCAGTATCTCTTGGCAGACAGAGACTCTTTCTTTCTTTTGATCAGTAGCCACTCTGGTAGTCTCCCATGCCAGAGTTGTTAGAAGGGGGTACTCCTAATTCTCATCGGGGGACAGGTGCGAAGGGATGAGGAATGGGCAGAGGAATGGAGGTGGGGATTGGCTGTCTTATCTGTGCCACTCTTCAGTTAATTATCGAAAACACTGTCACATGCTTCTTCCTGCCTCCACTGCCTCTGACTATGGTATTATTCTGGAGTTCCCCTGGGAAAAACCACCTTTTGGGATGTTTTGTCTATTGAGAGGGGTTCCTCAGCTCTTTTGGGATCTGTAGCCCATCTGTTTGCCATTGCTCTATCACTTCTAGAAGCCCTACACTTTTCTGGTCAGCTGGTAAACCTTGTTTCCAGTGTTGTTATAAATTTACTAATTTACTTCCTTTTTGAAGAGGGCGTTGGACTCTATTTTTGCACACACTCCATGTTAGATCTTTTTTGTTGAGTTCTTATTTGTAATTAGGTATAGTGTCATCCAGACCTACTAATTTGCTCAAGAATTGAGTGGAGAGGGGGCAGGGAGTGACGGCGAGCAGCACTTTACTCACTGTTTTAAAAAAGGTTTTTTTTTTTCTTGCTTTAATGAGGCTCATTATATAACATGTTGAAAATACAGAAAAATAGAAGGAAGAAAAGAATCATTCATAATTTTATTTTGACAATTACTGTTAATATTTAGCTACATTAACTTTTAGTCTTCTACTTAAACATTTTACCATTCTTGTGATTACATTCTCTCTAGCATTTTGTATTCATTTTTCAATTAACATCTTACTACATGTTTCTTATACTATTAGAAGCAATCATGATTAATCCATACTTTAATAATGTCATAAGATAAATCAAATGGATCCTCCAAGGGTAGCATTTCCCTGTGTAGGGTCTTTTGGCAATTGGTATTTGGCTCTTTTATTTTTAAAAAGGAAGGAAAGGAAATTTTATTTATATACATTTATTATTTACTTTTTGAGATAAAAGTTATAGCAAAATGTACAGATCCTAAGTGAATAATTTAATTAGTTTAGATAAATATGTACATCCAAGTGACCATGATCTCAACCAGATATAGAATACTTACTTGACATATTTTAATAATGCAATGATAAATACCTATAAGAAGCTTCCCCCTATTTGGATTATTTAGGATTATTTACTTAGGCCATGTTCCTAGAGGTGAAATAATATTGCCTCATTTTACGAGGTGGACTTTTTACCAAAATGTTTTTCAAAGGGCTGGATCAATTATCTGTTCCCACCAGACAGTGGAGTGTCCCAGCATTATTCAGTTGTTTCTCTGTGATCTTCTTGATATTCTGATCAGCCCCACCAAAGGAAAGCTCCACTATTTCTTCTTGAAAGCAAATTGTGACTTTGTCATGTCAATACCTACCTCCACCCAACGGTGATTCTGTGTTTCGGTGTGTGTGTATTTATGTGTAAGAATTTGCCATTTCTGCTTTTAGTGGCTCCAACAATTTTTAATTTCTTGAGGAACCTACAACCTGTTTTCCAGGGTAGCTGTACCAATTTACATTCCCACCAACAGTGCAAGAGGATTTTCTTTGCTCTGCATCCTCACCAACACTTGTTAACTCTTGTCTTTTTGATAATAGAAATTCTAGTAGGTGTGGGGTGATATCTTATTGTGGTCTTGATTTGCATTTCCCCGATAATGCAGGTTGATTAGAAGCCGGACCCTCAGGCAGTGGCTGGAACGGTGTGCAGTCAGTCTTCTTCCTGGGAGAAACTGGGAATTGGGCACTTGTCTGCTGTCTCTGTGCTGGGCCCCAGGGTAGGGCTACAGGGAGTTGGGGGTGCTCCTACATGGTTTAAAAACTCCTTCTTTGTTTGCTATGGTCCTGTGGGATTCAATGCAAGTCCCGTTGGCTCTCTGAGTCAGGTCAGGTGACTGCTGTAAAAGTCAGAGCACTAGATGTGTGGACTAACTCCTTCCAGGGAGAAACTGGAGACTTAGTTTTATTGTCCGGAGTACACCAGAGTGGGGAGAAGGGGAAGTGCTCACCAGCTCACTCAGGCTCTGGGGAGGATCCGGTCATCATCACCTTGATGTGCGCTGGTTAGAAGCTGGACTCTTCTTCAGGAGCTTGTGAATTATGCAGTCAAACTCTTGAAAGGAAAGATTGGGAGATGAGCATTTTTGCCTGCTCTCCGCACTGAGCCCTGAGCAGGTAGCCATGCTGTTTTGTTGGCCAAGGTCCCTTGGGACCCCTGAGTGAAAGCCCCGCTGACTCTCAGAGCCAAGTGATTTGGTGCCTTCTGTCTGGTGGAAGTCTTTAAAGTTGGGGAGCTAAATGTGGGGTCCAAGCCCCTTTCTCCTCAGGGAGAAGCTGCAAGTTGGGGGTTCCTTCCCTCCCAACTGTATGTCATTATGCTGGGTGTGGGATTTATGGTAAGGTTTCTCAGCCTTTCCTACCTGTTTTGATATGGGTATTTTTTTGGTAGTCCCATATGTAGGAGTCACTCAGTTTCTGAATTTCTGTCAGAGGGAATTGTTCCATGTATAGCTGTACATTTGGTGCATGTGTAGGAGGAGGGAAATTCAGGTGCCTCCTATGTCACCATCTTCTTGTGGAATAGTAAATAAATGTTTTCTGACCAAGTGAGCTATACTGGTGACAGGAATTGAGATCTGGACTGGAAGATATATATTACTTCAATTGATTGGGAAAACACAGCAATCTAGCATTTGTCTTTTTAAGAAAGGAGTTAGCATTGGAGACAAATAGCAAGCTGCTGAGGAAGTTCAAAAACTGATACATTTCTGTGGGATATTCTTGTCCAACTTCCAAATCACCCTGGGTCAGGACAGTAGAGATGGTTTAAAGTAGAAACACATAGGTCAGTGGAGAGGTATATCTTCCATTATTGCTGCAAATGTGTGGGAAGATGGGATTAGCACCTCCCTGTAGTACTTCAGCCATGCCTAAGGCAAACTTCCTGTTGCTTTAACCTCTTGATTTTGGGTAGCCATATTAATTAAGTATTTATTAAAATATCTCAGAGCTGTATCTCTTCATCTGCTAAAATGGTAGATTTTGAGGACAGGGTTCATCCCCCCCCCCGCTTTTAAAATTTTTTTATAGAGAGACAGTGCATGCGTGCAGGTGTGGAGGGAGGGACAGAGGGAGAGAGAACCTCTAGCAGGTTCCATGCCCAGCATGGATCCCACTCAGCGCTCAGTCTCAGGACCCAGAGATCATGACCCTGAGCCGAAATCAAGAGTCATCGCTCAGCAGACTGAGCCTCCCAGGTGCCCCACAATGTCCCTTTTTTTGTGTGGCAGTCTAATATCTGCTAACCTTATTTGTGTGTGTGTGTGTGTGTGTGTGTGTGTGCACTTCGCATCTTATACAATCATCTCAGCAACACATGTAGTTTTTGTTTATTTATTTTCCAGCTTCCTTTTTATTCCCTTCCACTATCACAATTTAGATAGAAAAAACTCCCACTGTGCGAGATTTGGTCATTATGTTTGCTAGCTCTTCTATGATGTTTATAAAATATGTCCACACCCTATAGTGCATTGGCATTGTTTTGTTATCCTACTAGCTATCAAAGAAATAAAACAAACGACCCCAAGCAAATCATCTAACTCATTACCTTTCAGTAGCATTTTGGAGATGGAAAATTTATAAATGGTAAGAGTGGAGCATAAGGGGAGGAAGTGCTATCTTACCCCATAGCCTGGGACTCATCCTGGGGGACAGTGGAGGTGGGCACTGGCCCCCCATCTTCTGCGCACCCCTTCACTCTCCACCTGCACCATTCACCTGAATACATTAGTTTCCCGGAGAGGGAGATGAAAGCAGAGTGTGCACCTGCAATGTAGTGTGACTGCCGCAGCTTGATGAGAGGTTGCCAGGGAAGCAATTTAAAAAAAAAAAAAAAAAACGGGAGGAGAATTGTCAAGGTTTGGCTTCTTGTGAAATTTGCCTGTCAGAACAGATGATGCATTTGGGCATAACACTCTCCCAGTTTGTTCTTCTGGCAGTTTTCTCCCTCATTTTCAAGGTTTTCGGAGTTTTGCTGCAACTTATCCATTTAAGGGGCTTTCCCCTTCACATATTTCTCCGTTGAACGTTAGTCCTGAGAGGTGAGAGCTGGTGTTTAAAAATCCACTCAGGACAGCTTTGCTTAGAATCAGGCCAGCCAGAGGGCAAGTCTCTCCAGCATCTGCCCTCACTCCCCTCCCGCAATTTGAGGGCAGTTTGTCTAAAACTGGAAGAGGGTTTGATATTATTCAACACACTTGGGTCAGACTAGCTCAGAGGGCAGTTGGCTTTTTCTGGAAACGGCCTGTGGAATGACATGAATTTTGAGGGTGCAGAGTGGGCAGGAAAACGTAATATGGAAATGATTCTGATATACTGTCCTTGGAACTACCTGGTCTCATAGAATCTTGGAGACTTTTCTGTTTGGAATAGGGGGTGAGTATTTAAGACTAGCAAATGAAATAGTCATCCAGGAGAGTTCATTTGCAAAGGTCATCATACTGACTTACATTGTACAGTTCTTCTGCCATTTTAATCCTTTCCCCCTTTTTTTGAGGAAGTAAATACTATTATCCTTATTTTATAGATGAGGCCACTGAAATTCAGAAAAGTCACATGTGTGATAAGTGACGGCATCTGAATGAAATCTGGAGCTCTCATTCTGTTCTATAGATTTTTTCTAGTATCTAATCTCCCAAGAAGGAAAAAAAATTCCATCTGTAAAGTACATGGCCTTGCTGTCTATGAAATAGTGGATAGCAAGGAGGTGGGGTGGGGGTGGGCGGCAGCATTATTTATATATACAGAGGGAGAGAGTGCCTCTTTAAATTTGGAGCCTCTGGTGTAAATAGAGCTGCTTCTTTGATTTTATTTCATAGTTAAATGCTGCTAGTGAGTGAAATAAAGTCCCCATTCCAGGATCTCATCTCTAATTCCCTGCCATAAGCTCTAAAACAAAGGGGACTTATCATTTGCCTTTAATAGACTGTGCTATGTAGGTACCCAGAGACAGCAAAATTCCAATTAAAAGAATATCGATTGCTCATAAATTAATGCCAACATTTCAAAATCAATAGTCACTGAACTTCGCTCAGTGATTTTTTTTTTTGAGCTCTCTTGGCTCTAGAATTTTGCTTATTAAATGTTCCACTGTAATCGTATGCCCAATTAACATGGATGATTCTTTCGCTATTAACATACAGTTTTCAATTTTAGTCTAGTTAGCACAACTAATCATTGCAGATGAAAGTCAGTGGAATCTTACAAACTCCAATGCCTTCTTCCCTCACCTGCTCCCAGAGATAATTTATATGCCTCCATTCCTCAGAGCCCAAAGCCGGTAAACATCTTCAGTTAAGCTGAACAGAAAAATAGAAATTCTGTGGAATAGAGAAAAAAAAAAACCAACCCAGAAAAATAAAGCAGAGAACATGAATTATGTCATAGGGAAGTTATGAGTGGATCACCAGAGGATATAATTTCATTGCCCATGAGGCAAAATCGTGATCAAAATGTGCTCGGGACACGGGTCACTGTCCCTCTGTGAGGGACTCCCCTAGAGCGCCATGCTAATTAAATCTGAAAGGGAGACATATTGGGAAACTACCAGGGGTCAGGCTGGAGTCTGGCGATAGAGTGAGAGGAGTTGGGTATGTTCAAGGAACACATTTCGGAAGACAGATGTGATCACTGTGTGAGGCTGAGGTGAAAATGATCTTACAGTGCCATGGCTGGCCTGGGACTGTGAAGTAACATGTGGCCAGTCAAGATATTTTTGTGACTCATGATAACTCTTCTGATTCCAAGGCTTTCACATCATTTAGTCCCATTGGTGTCATAGCCAAGGTCCATTAAAGATAAGCAAGTGTGTAGATTCTGCCTTCTTTGGCAATTCTGTTCTGAAGAGAATTGCTCATTTATTTAACTAATGTCTGCTTTCTGCATTAAGGGCTCTTCGATGGCCTGGTGGGTGTGGGAGAGAGGGCAGAATTCTAGCTGCAAAGTATATCAAATGGAAACGTGCCTTAGGGACCAGAAGGCTCAGGTTCTAATCCCGGCTCTGTCACAAATTGGTTGCAAGTCCTTTAATTTCTCTGTGTTTGTTTGCTTCTCTATAAAGAAAGTTGTACCAAGTAATGGTATCCCTTTCAGATCTAAAATGTGTTCTACTCTAGGACCTAGAATAGTATCCTCCAACTGTTTTGTTCATGTACTCCCTAAAAGAATTTTAAAAAGGTATGTGCCCCCACATTTTTAAGTCCACATGTCATAAGTTTAATTAGTTACAAAGGATGTAATTTTCACCATATTGTATATTGCATAAGAGTTTTTAACATATTTTTATCAAAACTGAAGGTGTGGGTTTAGCTCATTCAGTGTATGGTACATGTTGCAATAACATCTCATTAACAAAGCCAGTTCTTATTGTCAAGTCACTCAGTTATGGATTACTTGTTTTCCATCAGAAGAGAGTCTGGCTTCATTTTTTCATTCATATAAATTTGTTATCATGCATCCTGGTGACAACCTCATTTTGGAATACTAATTCTGGGATGATTAACTAATTAGATACTCAGAAAACGAGTTGGCTAGGTAGCTTCATTAGGGAGCTTTGCCATGAGTATTTCTTAATTTGTACTTAAAGGACTGGCCCTCAAGAACAATGTGTTCTCCAGTGCGTTCTTTTATTTGGTGCCAGGGAGCCTAGTCAACTATGGAGCAAGGTACCACAGTAGGTCTCATCGTGAGTGAGAAGAATGCCTTTTTTTTGTAAAGTGGGAGAACAGTGATTAAGAGATGAGTGTTGGTAAAGAACGAGAAGCCTGCAGGCATGTCATCAGGCAAAGTTGTTTTTGAAAGGATGCATATGGAAGTTGAGGGCCTGGAAATGGATTCACTTAAAACTACCATGTTGCATATCTGCTGGGAAGTCTTCATGTACCCCTATTAAGGAGTATACAACCCAGATGCACAGAGGAGGGGCAGAGGGTATGACACTTTCCATTGTTACTTTATGCCACCGTATCAATAGGTCCAATATCGCAAGGACTATCTTTTGTAAAGGTCAGTAACCCCCAAACATGGCACATACTCTCCTTTGAAGTGAATTTCCCATTACATTTCTATGATCAAATTCCTAGGCTCTCTCATTAGCGTATTGTTACCTCATCATCTACCATGTACTGAGACTCTAATTTATACATTCTTCTTGGAATAGAAAATATAATTTATGCAATCTATGCACATTCCACTTTTCCAGAAATCAGAATGCCTAGAGGCAGTATAAAGTATTGATTAAAAGGAATGATTTTGGAATTATTTGCCATGGGTTTGAATTCTGCCTCTGCAATTTTACTTGTATAAGCAGGCTCAGCTTCAGTTTTTTCATCTGTTAAATTAGGAAAAGATACTTCTAAGTGTGTATTCTGTTTTCTCCATTTGTCCTCTTGCCCCCCTTCCATATCCATTGTTTCATCTCTGCTCTGATTGCTTCTTTGGAGGCAGATCCCCACAGGTTACATCACCAGGGCTCCCTTTCCAGTTAGTTGGCTTCCAGTTGTTGCCAAAGGGAAACACTGGTGGAAATCAGAGGGTGAAGGAAGAAGAGAGTTCTTCTAGGCTGTCTTTTGCTCTGGGCCATATTTCATGCAATGATTGGGTCCCTCAACTATAGCTTCTGTTGATGGTCCTAGCTTAATATTTCCAAATCTAATTCTCTAATGCCATCCTCTCCTTTTGTGCCTTTAAGCCTATGGGTGGTAAAGTCTTCACACTATTTCTGATCTCTGACCGGAGAGATGAGAATTTTTAGCCAATTGAATTGGATTCAGATTCCTGGCAGGACCGTGGATGATAAAGCGTTGTTGTTCTTTCATTTTTCAATAAATATTTGTTGAGTCTACTAAAGTTCAGTAAGTTCTATTGTGTTTACTGCTATATTCCTAGTACCCACACAGGACTTGGCATGTATTATGGGAGCAATAAATATTCGTTGATGGAATACCTACTAGATAAACACTGTACTCGGCCCTAGTGATTAAATGGTGAATAAGACAGACCAACTTTCTGGCCTCATGAAACTTTTAGTCTAGCCGTGAGGATTGAGTGAGATCATACAGAACAACATAAAGCCTGGCACTGCCTACTGAGTTGACCCATCTAAGAAACAAGTTTGGCCTTTTTCCTCCCCTGTCAACTGGTCCTCAAAGACCCCTCCATGTGGCCAAAGGTGTGAGTTGAGAGAGAGGTGGATTACATGAGAGTACAGGGGACCTGATTAAGCAGCTTACTTGTGTTTTCTCGCTAATTTTGTATCCAACCCAGGATTTACCATTTCCATTTTATAGTGGACAGCAGTATGCTGGATCTGCCTAACCTGTTAACATAGTAGACCTGACAGCTCTTCATGGCCTAGCTACATGATCACTGGGGGTCCCACAGTCAGAATGCTACAAGGGCCCAATAGCATGCTGGAAGCTGCTTTTTGAATGGTTTATAGTTGCTTACTATAGATGGCATGGACTTGCTTAGATTGTGATAGGGGCCCACGTTGTGATTCTTCTGTTGGGACTTGGCTTAAACTCCACATGGTATCTCTTCCCACCACATATACCACTAGGACCATAGGGTCTGCCAAGTATGGCCTGAGAGACAAGACTATGTGAACCACAGACTGGACCTGCTCTTGGCTTCTCTCAAAGCCACCAACCTACGTTATCATCTGCCAAATGAGTCAAAGTGGTATTCCCAAGTGGGGAAATGTACTGCCTCTAGAACCCAAAAGTCTTGTTAAAGCAACATGGTTCTGTCTGAGGACATTCACTATGCAATAATTTGCCCTTAATTTTAGGGATGTTCTGGCAGAGCCCAGGCTACTGGACTACTGGACTTCAAACATCATTGAGGTGGTAGCCTCCTGAGACTCTATAGCATCTATGTCCCATGTTCTGGTACACACATGTCTTACTAAGGGCTTGATTGTATGTACCACTTTCTGTTCATCTGGTTTGATTAATATAATGTCATTAATATAGTGGACCAATGTGATATTGTAAAAAGGTGGTCCAGGTCCCTTCAAGCCATATTATGACAAGAGTGAGAGAGTTAGTATAGCCCTGGAATAAAAGTGTAGATGTATACTATTTTCTGTTCTAGGTAAATGCAAAATGCTTCTGATTCTCTTTATGATAGGGATAGAAAACAATGCAGAATTCCAGATTAATGTTATCATACCTTATGCTAGAAGCTGTGTAAACCTGTTATAGCAAAACTACCATATCTAGCACAGCAACTGTAATTGGGCTAATGCTTCATTAACTTGGTGGTAGTTCATTGTCCTCCACTATGTTCTGTTTTGTTTTTGCAGGACCTGACTGGTGATTAGATTGAGAAGTCATGGAGACTGCTATCCCTGCTTTCCTTTCTGAAGGTGGCACTGCTTTCCTCTCCCTCCAAGCATGTATTTTTGTTTTGGTTTGCTATCTTGGTCAAGGAGGAACTTGGCTTTCTTCATTACATAGCTCTTATACTACCATATTAAGGAACCAATGTTAGCACTTTTTTTCAACTACCAAGTATGTCTATTCCAATGATATATTTGGAGTCTGGAGGAAATGACCATTGGGTGGGTTTGTGAGTCCAATGGATGAACTGTGACATGGACATAATTTATTACTGTGACATAGAACTCCATTTATTACTGGTTTCTATATGTCCCAACATGGGAGATCATGGTGATGCTTTGGGTGCCTAGGTATAAGTGCCAATTTAGATTCTTTCAGTTCTTGAAACGTCTGGGCATTCCCTTGTTCTCAGCACATGGTTACTTGAGTAAATGGCACTAGGCCCCTTTGGGGAAGGACTTGGGAACTTACTACTGAATATATCTACTGTGGTGTTTCAGAATCTTCCTTCAAAGGATCTGATCTCTTCTTTAGTTAGTGGGTTCTGGGTCTGAGGATAGGCTCATGTGGAAATTGGGCAAGGGATACTCAATTTTTAATGAGGTGGCTGCTGTCAGCTTCCTGATCATCTTGATTATTTAAATTAATGACTACTCTCATTTACTGCCCATCTATTTTGTCTCTCAAAACACTGTCTTCTATTGGCCATTTTCAAAGTTCTGTGAAAGTCAGGCCTCCCTGGCTGCTATTCCAAGCCTTGCTTCTTATTGTGGTACTTGTGCTCACTTGCTTCTGGGAGCAAGTGCTGCCTCTTGGTACACTTTTTCAAGATCCCCTCATCTTCATCGTCATGAGGGAGCCCCGTTCTTTAACAACAAGTCTTACCATTGACCCTACTCATGACTGGCTTCATGGACATGCATCCTGTGCATTTGCACAGAGCCCTACACTTAGAAGGGCTCCATACTTTGTTTAGTGCTCTGCTGTTGCAGTCCTGAAATTCTTTTTAACAAGGGACTCCACATTTTCATTTTGCACTGGGCCTTGAAAATTATGCTGCCAATCCTGCTCCTGCTCCTCAGAGGACAGCCACTGCTGAGCTTCTCAGTGGGACTGGAACTCTCCTCACCAGTGCATTCTTATTGCATCAGCAAAAGGAGTGTTTGTGTACTTTTTTGCAGAAAATGGTAGACTTTTATGAAGTATATCCACTTAACCATGCCTACCATTCAGAGCCTTTTGATTCCTCATCCTATCCTCTATTATATTGGTTCTGGCATTTCTACTTCACTTGGTTTGGGCTACTGTATTCTATAAGCTTCCAAGAGCCACCCTAGCAGTGTGTAAGCATCATTTTCCAAGGTCCTTGCCAGAGTGTTAAATTTGTATTCTGAGAATGTGCCCATGTTAATAAACTCTCCCTCTTCCAACTTCACATTCCTCTCTTTTCCCCCTGGATCTCACATTCTTTTAGAATCCATACTCATAAGCAGCCTTCTCAGGTTCTGGCAGTATGTCAGCCAGACCCTGCAGCAACATAGGTTCTTTCACTTTTGCCTTGAATGGGTCAGTCTTTTTTCATGAATCACTGACCCTTAGCAACCACTAAATCCCATTCTTATGCTTGTCTTTTGCCTCCTAGCTCTTAAACACAAGGTACATTGCATTAGCTAGTGTCCCTTTCCGCTGCTATGACGTTCATTGTACCACTAGTGAAAGTTTGAAAAGGTGCACTGCTCTAGCCGGCTGGATACTCTCCATACCCCACCTTCCATTAGTGGTGGCTTCCTCATTGCCAGGTAACTGGTCAGTGATCCAGTTCCCAAATACCAATTCAGTGTTTTCTTCCTGGAACCACTCCCGGCATCAGTTCACTTAGATTAGGTTCCTTGGGAAGAGATTCTGAGATAAGGAGTTGCAAGCAGCAGAAGAAGAAGGTTTTGGGGAGAGGATTTGGGAGATTCATTGGTTAGGAAGTCAGGGTGGTAAGATTGAGAACACCGAGAAGCTGACCTCCAATGCAGTTACAAGTAAGGCTTCAGCTGATCCTGAGGGAGGTTATAGAGTTGGGATGGTCATCCAGTTCTCCCAAATTGAAGGAAGGGGGTTGGCCTTTATATCTCCATAGCATCCAGTCACTAGTTGTGAGACCACGTTCCCCAGAAGTGTAACCTGGGGGAAGACAGTTCTCTGTGGCAGAGGCAATCCCCAGTGTGAGATGCAGCTGTGAGCCCTCAGCAGCTGGGAGATGGGGGTATTCACCCACAAAAAAGGATCTGAACAGAGCACCATAGCACTATAGCCAAATTGTAGTGTAAATAATAATGTCCTATTGAGAAGGTATATGATTAACTAGAATGTGTCTATCTGAACACATCTGAACGCATCTGAACACTGGAATTTGAACACATTTTCTTCTGAATGTCAGTTTTCAATTCACAGACTAGATATTTCCAATGTGACAACAAAGGCATTGCAGCAGTGGTCACAGCAATGGTAAAATTGGGCATTTAAGTAAATATTGAAAGTTTTGACAGTTTTAGCTACATTTAGTTTCACATTTTGTTTATGTTTATTATTTGGCATAGCTCTTGTTCCTGATCGTATTTCAGAATATGCTTATTTAATTTTCTTTCTGTGCCATTTTTACTTCATTTGTTCCACCACATTTACTTTTTTGCAGTTAGCTGACAATATAAATAGAAGCAGAAGAGCTCAGAAGTCTACCCCAAATGCTATCCCATGCATGGGTTTGTGATTTCAAATACCATGACTTCTGCATTACATTTTCTCTCTTATATTCCTAATGAGGCTTACCTGCTTGTGTTCTCAGGAAAGAGCCTAGGTGGAAAATTGCAGCAATTCTTGCCCTAGAGTCTTGAACAAAAGCTAATATCTACCATCAAGCACATAGAAAGTCTAATAAATAAGACAGAGAAGCTGTTAAGCTTTGCCCCAAATGAAAGCTTTAATTGAGCTGGATTGGAATCTGCTCTGCAGGTTGGTGTTGTGGTTCATTATTTTATTATTTTTTCCTTCCTTCAAAATTAAGCTAAGGTCATGGTGTCTCATGAACTTTTTACTTTTAATTTTTTAAAATGAATCTAAGAACACTATTGCTTGAAATACTTTTCTCATTGGATTGAGATTTTAAATGGCTGATGGAAATAATTGCCTAAAATGGAAGAACATTCTTTTGCCACTCAAAGCTGATAAGCCTGGTACTGTTTATGATACAGGCAATTGTTAAATACTATTATTGACTGGTGTCCTGTGAGTCCCTATTTGTCTCCCTTGTCTCCTTTGGGAAGGTACAGGGTGCTCTTCTTCTTGGGGCTTTGCTCTGCTCAGCTGCACATACTTGGCATCCTGAATGCTTCACTGACAGGTCCCCTATTATACAGGGCAGGTAGGTGAGAGTCATTGACATCTATGTGAATGATGAGTTCCGTTTCATCATAAATCACCTGAATATTCATGTCCTAGACTATTTGAGATTCTAGAAACTTCCTGTTTACAGAGGCAATAAGAATAACACATATACCTATTTTGTTGTAGTGGAATATAACCTCAAATCTCAGTCTCGGTATTCTAGTTACCAAAAAAAAAAAAAAAATCATTTCCAATGTTGGATCACTCCACCATGGGTAAGGAGTTCTCTGAACTTCTAAACAACATAAAATAATTTTCAAACATTCCACATAGCAAATGAAGCAGGGAGTGGTGGGTGATTCAATCAGTCTGGAAAGATGCCCTTAAATTCATCTACAGAGCATTGGGTAATAATATCGAGAAGTAAGACAAATTCTCCTCATTCTCCTTTTTATATCCTAGGTGAGAATATTTGCACACATGAGCTTTAAAATCACAGACAGTGGCCAGCATGTGTTTCCTGGGAGTGCATATACTCTCTCTACAGGAAACCTTGCTTTGTAAAGAGAGGTATGTGGGCGCTGGGCCACAGCTACATCACTCCCCTTAAGCTAGAACTCTCACAGCCAGATAATATAGACAGCCCTGAAATGCAAGAGGCAGTGAGGATGAGCAATATTTCAGAGGCTGTTCTCAAAACACATCATTATCTGGCTTTTCTGTTTCAATAATTTGTAAGCAGGCTGCCTCCTCTATAAACAGACCAGCAGGAAAGCAGAAAGTCATATGAGTTATTGCATCTCTACTGCCTGGGACTCAGGAGACAACATCAATTTTAATGTATTGAAATGTGGAACTGTCTTTGAGGGACTGTCATTTGGAATATGACCATTGGAAAAGCCTGGGCTCCTTTAAGGAATGTGGAGAGATACTCATTTCATGACAATTACTTGCCTGGTATCTCCGTAAGCGAACATGATAGTACAAAGCAAATGTTAGCTAGTAGTTCTTAGCTAATGTTTTCTAGCTAGATCTGGGAATAGAAATATGAACAGAAGCTCATTAGAATTACTTATTGCTCTGTCCTGCTATGAGCATTACTTATATCATACACAGTGATAGTAAAGCTGCCAGGCTGAGTCTAGGCCTTGCTCATCTTTGGATTCCTATATATTTGGGTATATCCTGAGTCCTGAAAAAGACCTTTGAGAAGGTGGTGGGGGTCCTGAATGTAACATGTGTCTATCACTTGCCTTTGGATGGGCCATTAAGTATTACTCCAGACCCTATGAAGAGGGATTACAATAAAAGATAGAAGAGGTATAAAAGAGTTGTTTGTCTAAGACCTCTGGAAGATAATGATTACATGAAAGCATAGCGTTGTGGCTTTTATTGCAGAGGATAGCCATAAAGGAGGGAGAAGAGTCCTTGCCTGTTGAGGGTCAGTAGGCACGTGCACTCTGTATGGGACAAAACGAGATGACGGATCATCAGGCCAGACCCACCTGGAACTGGCTCTGAAGGGAAACTGGAGAGGCCACCAGCCACACTGTGTGGGCACTGACACCCTTGATATCAACACAGATAGTACTGAGGCTTGATGGCTGCCTGGAAGCTTTTCTTTTCCTTTTCTCCTTCCCTTCCCTTCCCTTCCCTTCCCTTCCCTTCCCTTCCCTTCCCTTCCCTTCTCTTTCCTTCTCTTCTCTTTTTCTTTTCTCCTTCTTTCCTCCCTCCCTCCCTCCCTCCCTCCCTCCCTCCCACCCTCCCTTCCTTCCTTCCTTCCTTCAGTTTTTAAGAGCGTAACTAACACACATCACATTAGTCTCAGGGGTACAACACAGTGATTCAGCTTTGTTATGCTCCACTCGCTACCAGTAGAGCTACCTTCTGGCTTCATCCAACACTATTATTACAATACATTGACGGTATTCCTCATGCTGTGCCATTTATTCCCATGGAATAAGTATTCCTTGACTGAAGCCTGCATCTCCCACTTCTCTTCATGCATTTTGCCCATCCCCCTCACCCTCCTTCCCTCTGGTAACCATCAGTTTGTTTTCTGTATTTATAGGTTTGATTCTCCTTTTTAGTTTATTTATTTGTTTTGTTTCATTTTTTATTCCATGCATGAGTGAAATAATATGATGCTTGACATTCTCAGATTGACTTATTTTACCCTCTAGATCCACCCGTGTTGTTGCAGATTACAAGATCTCCTCCTTTTTGTGTCTGTATAATATTCTATTATATATTAGTCCATTCACATATATATATATACCACATCTTCCTTATCCATTTCTCTATTGATGGACAGTTACATTGTTTCCATAACTTGGCTATTATAAATAATGCTGCAATAAACATAGGGGTGCGTATATCTTTTTGAATTAGTATTTTCATTTCTTTTGGGTAGATACCCAGTAGTGGAATCATTGGATCATAGGGTATTTTTATTTTTAATTTTTTGAGGAACCTCCACACTGTTTTCCACAGTGGCTGTACCAATTTACATTCCCACCAGCAGTGCATGAGGGTTCCTTTTTCTCCACATTCTCACCAATTTTTGCTATTTCTTTATTTTTTATTTTAGCCATTCTGACAGATAGAAGGTGATATCTCACTGTAGTTTTGATCTGCAGTTCCCTGATGATAGTGATGTTGAGCATCTTTTCATGTGTCTGTTGGACATCTATATATCTTCTCTGGAAAAATGTCTATTCAGGTCCTCTGCCTGTTTTTTAATCAGATTGTTCATTTTTAGTGTTGAGTTGTATAAGTTCTTTATATATTTTAGTTGTTAACCCCTTTTTAGATATATCGCATGCAAATATTTTCTCCCACACAGTAGGTTGACTTTTTATTCTATTGATGGTTCTCTTTGCTGTGCAAAAGCTTTTTTTTTTCTTTTTTTTTTTTTTGCTGTAGTCCAAATAGTTTATTTTTGCTTTTGTTTCCTTTGCCTTTGGAGACATCTAGAAGTATGTTGCTAGGCTGCCAGCTTTTCTGATGGCTGCCTGGCAGCCTGTCTGTGTTTTCTCTATGGCCCATAGTTCTGAACTACTGGCAATTTTTCCAGCCAGAGGGTATCTGGCTCTGTCCAGAGAAATTTTTAGTGATTACAATTCAGTGGGCTATGTGTGGTAGGGAGGGATAGGGAGATGTTATTATTGCCATATGATGAGAGGAAACCAGGGATGTTGCTATATCCCAACGTGCTCAGAACAGCCCCCCCCCCGCCAAAACGAGATATTATCTGGTCCAAAATGTCAATAGTGCTAACATCTAGGACTAACTCACATCTATGACTGTGTCACTATTGTGGTTTTGATAAAGAAAGCAGGACATAGAGGTGTTTCTGGGAAAATGAGATGATCCATTCCAACAGCACATGTGACCCATCCCAATGAGGATTCCAGAGCTTTCTGAGAGTGCTTCAAAGGGAAGATACTCCTGCCAACAAAGAGGGGTATGGCGCCACATAACTATAATTTGGGGTGCAAATCAGTATCTCTTGGGTGCCCAGCTTTTGCAGATTTAAGCTTGATGAGCATTTAATTCTTAGTACAATAGCCATGGTCTTTCTGTAGGCTTTCAAATCATCTGAAAGAGTTTTACCTCATCCTTAAGATCAAATACCTGAAAGGAGGTATTGCCATGTGCTTGGCAGTTTTATTCCTTCTTGAATTCACTTGACTTTTGTTGACTGCCCATTATATGGCAGGCATTCTAGCTGTAAGAGTGACAAGAATAAGGCAGGCTCAGTTGACGTCCTCCTGGAATTAAGTTCTTGTGGGAGAAGATGTCTGTGAATGGATACATATTCAAGCAGTTAATTAATCACTATTGTTTTAAGGGTCTGTAAGCAAAGTACACAGTATTAGGAATGTGTATAAGGGAGATCCTAATGGAATTTTGGCCTTCAAAGAACGTTTTCTCTGCTGAAGGGATGCCTTTGCTCAGGGTGCGTGGGCTTCCTTACAGCATGGCAAGTAGGTGTCAAGAACCCAGATCCCGAGAGATCAAGGCTGAAGTGCATGGTATTTGTGATCTATCCTTGAAAGTCACATTACCTCCCTTCTGCCACACTCTTGGATAAGACAGTCGCAAGGGTCCAACAACTATCGAAGAAAGGGTGACATAGGCACTATAACTTGATGGAAGGGATGTGAAGATCACATTTTACAAAAAAATAAGTAAGATGAGCGCTATGCTGCAGCCATATTTGGAAAATATAGTCAGCTGTAAGTGAAACAAGAGTAAATCCCTACAAATTTCTGTTTGAATCACTTTTCTTTTTGAACTCTCTAGGTAATTGACATGATCTCCAGCTTCAGAAATGGACTATAGTTGGTGGAGCCTATAGTGCAATCCCACCTCCCTGTTCATGGTAATTGCTTCAGGAGTTTCACCTGACACGAGTTCTTTCCAGTCAGAGTGGTGGCCATAGCAGTTACTCAGAGCTTGGGAGGAGAAACATCATCCCTCCTTCCGGACGCTGTGGTGTCTTGATGTGAGGTCTAGAACTGCTACAAAACTTTGTTATCAGGAGGAAAGCCAGTCTGAGGACCAAACTGATGCATCAGGGTGGGCAGAGGTCAGTGAATTACAGAGAAACAGACTGGAGTCCTTATCAAGCCGTATTGGAAACTTTAATGTCCTCTAGACTGCGTGAGCCAGTGCATTACTTTTTAAGTGAGTTTGTGTTGGATCCTCTATTACTTGCAAATGAAATCATCCAAAGAGATCCGACGACCCAATAGCACCAAGGCCAAGGACTCTTACTGGTCTTCAGTCTACTGTCCCCTGCCCTACCCTTCCCTGCCCCCAACATTCATATGAGACTTCTTTTCTCTTCTAAAGCTGTTTCTAAGTTTTTGGTTTGATATATAAAGAGGATTAAGTGTAAGGGAAGGTCTCCATACTTTCCTATTTTAGCTCTAGAAAGCCTTCAAATACTTGGATGCACCAAAGTTTAAATCTTTATTCTGAAATGATTACACTTATCCAAAGTTGCAAAAGTAGACCTAGAATCCCCTGAACCCATCATCCAGATTCCCATAGTGAATGGTATCTTATATAACTGTAGTACAATATCAAAACAAGGAAATTGACATAATTTAGTAGGATAGTAAGCATTGTTTAATTAGCCCTTGATTTTGTCATCTGTAAAGTGACTATAATAATATGTTCCTTTCAAATTGAAACAAGAAAATGAATACAAAACAGTTAGCCCAATGCCTAGTACTTAATACTGGAATTGTTATCAAGAACACTTATATATACATTAATGTGTATGTATGTACATGCATATACATACATATATATTGCATGTATATATATGTATATGTATGCAAATACACACATGCAGATACAAATATATCCATTTTGTAGGGCTCAGGGTATTATTTAAATATTTAAGCAAATACATTGTTAATAGTTGAAGCTTTGTTTTTTGACATTTTGCTAAGCACATCTGTAACTTGTGGTTACATCCTTGGAGGAAATATAATTTGTGATTTTATTTTTCTTGGGGAAAAACTTGATCCATTTTTTGTGAAAGTTGTGGGAGAGGCCTATATCAGAGTAACACTCTTAATATATCGCATACAAAAATCAAATCTCTAGCAATCTGCCGTTGCATTACTCAAATACTGGTCATGATGTCTATACCCTCATAGGCCAATCTCTGAATACCTTCTAGATTACAATAACTGAAGCTCTCCAGACAGATCTTGTGTTCTACCAATTTCCAGGCTGATTGAATCATTTTTTGGAGAGACTCTCAACTAACTAAAGGAGTTCTCATTTTTAAAATTTTATGTGCCTCTAGCGCAGTGCTTTTCAAAGAGTGGTCAGTAAAACATCCACATTGATATCATGTGGTAAATTTTCAAGGACCTAATTTAGATCTCCTAAATGACTTCTGATGGGGAAAAATAAGAAATATTTTTTTGAACACATCAGATTCCCATGGGCCTAAAAGTTGAAGAATGTAGCTTGGGTGCCATACATCTGCCTTCCTCAAAATATAAGGATAGAGTTCTAAAGTAATTCAAGAATGAATGATGCTACAAGTACTAATAGCAGGAAAAAGCAAAGAGGTAAAAGAGATGGTTTATGATAAAATTGGAAAAAAAATGTATAGGAAGATAAAAGGTATAAAAATAATTATTCAAAGAAGCATCTCAAAATAAAATCATCTTAAAATGGGTTCACCCAAACATACTGCTTTTTCTAAGAATTAACTTTAAAAAATTTAAAATTTTAAATTCACACACAGTAAAATCGACTATTTTTGGTGTACAGTTCTATACATTTTAACACATGAATGAATTTGTATGATCAGGATAAGAACAATTACACCACCCTAAAAATCTTCTTTGTTTCCGTTTGTACAAAGTCACACCCTTCCCTCCTCCCAATCTTTAACAAATACTGATCTGTTTTCTGGCACTATAGTTTTGTCTCTTAAAGAATGTCACATAAATAGAATCATACTGTATGTAAACTTGAGACTGACTGCTTTCACTACGCATAATGCCTTTGAGATTCATCCAAGTTGTTTGATGTATAAATAGCTCATTCCTTTTTATTGCTGAGTGGTACTGCATTCTATGGATATATCACAGTATGTTCTTCATGTACCTTTTGGAGAACATTTGGATTGTTTCCAGTTTTGGGTGATCACCAACAGAACTGCTATAAATATTCATGTACAGATTTTTGTGTGAACATACGTTTTTACTTCTCTAGGAGTAAATTCTCAGGACTGGGGTTGTTTGGTCATATGAGGACATAGTAAGTACATGTAACTTTATTAGAAACTATCAAGCTATTTTTCAGAGTGGCTTTACCATTTTGCATTCTTACCAACAATATACAAGAATTATAGATGTTCTGTGTCCTTGGTAGCACTTGGTATTGTCAGTATTGTTTATTTTAGCCATTCTAATAGGTATATGATGATATCTTCTAGTGGTTTAAATTTACATTTCCCTAATGGCTCATCAGTATTGTTGAACATATTTTGATGTGCTTACTAGCCATCTGTATATCCTGTTTGATTAAATGTCCATTCACATCTTTTGACTATTTTTTTGAAGATTTATTTATTTATTTGAAAGAGAGAGAGAATGAGAGAGGAAGGCACAGAAGGAGAAAATATCTAAGCAGACTCCTACTAAGCGTGGAGCCCACTATGGGCTGAATTTTGTGACCCATGAGATCAGGACCTGAGCCGAAACTGAGAGCCGACGCTTAACCTACTGAACCACCGAGGTGCCCCTCTTTTGACTGTTTCTAAATTGGAATGTTAGTTTTCTTATTGGTGAGTTTGGAGGGTTCTTTATATATTCTAAATACAAATTCTTATCAGATATGTGATTTGCAAATAACTTTTTCTGGTCTATAGCTTATGTTTTTATTCTCTTAACAGTGTCTTTCACAGAAGGAACATTTTTATATTTTATTTTTTATTTTTTTTCTTTATTATTTTTTTAGAGAGAGAGCAGGGGCGGGGCAGAGGGAGAGAGAGAATCTTAAGCCAGCTCCAAGCATTGTACCAAACCTAATGCGGGACTTGATCTCACAACCATGTGATCATGACCTGAACCAAAATCAAGAGTCAGGCACTTGACTGACTGAGCTACCCTGGCACCCCCCAAATTTTTAATTTTGATGAAGTCTGGTTTGCAATTTATTTTGTAGGGATCAGGCTTTTGACATAATATCTAAGAATTCTTTGCCTAATTGAAGTAATGAAGATTTTCTTCTATTTTTTTTGAAAAGTTTTGTAGTTTTACATTTATATACAGATCTGTGACTAATTTTGAATTAATTTTTGTAAGAGGTTGTATATATGTATTTTTTGGTGTTTATTTTTTTGTTTTTTGTTTTTTGTATATCCTATTTGCTTTGTCCTAACCATTTGTGGAAAATACTATATTATATCTATTTAATTATCTTTGCACTTTTGTAAAAACCAACTGGCTCAAGGGAATGAGAAAGTAAGCCATAGTCTGGGAGAAAATGTTTGCAAATGAATAATCCAATTTAAAAAAATGGTAAAAGACCTGTACAGACACTTACCAAAGAAGATATATAAATGCCAAATAAGCATATGAAAAGATGTTGGGAATTGCAAATTGACAACAATGTGATCCAGAACACACCAAAATCCAAAACACTGTAAACAACCTTGGTAAGGTTGTTGAGCAACAAGAACTATCATTCATGGCTGGTGAGAATGGAAAATAATACAGACACTTTGGAAGATAGTTCGGCAGTTTCTTACAAAACCAAACATATTCTTACCATACAATCTAGCAGCTATGTTCCTTGGTACATACCTAAGTGAGTTGAAAACTTATGTCCATATAAATACCTGTATACAGATTTTTTTAAATTTTTATTTTTTAAAGATTTTATTTATTTATTTGAGAGAGGAAAAGAGCACAAGTAGGCAGAGGGGCAGAGGGAGGGGGAAAAACAGACTCCCTGATGATCAGGGAGCCCTACACGGGGCTGGATCCCAGGAACCTGGGATCATGACCTGAGCCAAAGGCAGACACTTAACCAACTGAGCTACCCAGGTGCCCCTATACAGATGTTTATAGCAGCTTTATTCATAATTGCTGAAACATGGAAACAACCAGGATGTCCTTCAGTAGGTGAATGGATACATAAACTATTGTACATCTGAAAAATGGAAAATTGCTCAGTGCTAAAAAGAAATGAGCTATCAAGCCATGAAAAGATATGGATGAACTTTAAATGCATATTACTAAATGAAAGTAGCCAGTCTGAAAAGGGTATCTACTGTGTGAATCCAGTTATATAACATTCTTCAAAAAAAGCAAAACTGTAGAGACAATAAAAATATCAGTGGTTGCTAGGGGTTATGAGGAAGAAGGGATGAATAGGTAGAACACAGAAGATTTTTTGAGAAAAAAAGATAATCAGTTGGCCATACATATGGAGGTCTATTTCTAAACTCCATTCTGTTTCATTGATAAGTATGTATATTTATCTGTCTACCAACACCTCACTATAATTTTATAGTTGGCCTAAAAATTGTGATTTTCCATTTGTTATTCTTTTTCAAAATGCTTCGGCTTTGCTTGTCTATATGAATTTTGGAATCTAGTTTATATCTACAAAAAAAAAAATCCTGCTGGGGATTTGATTGTAACTAAGTTATCTGTAGATTCATTGGGGCAGAGTTGGCAGCTTTACTATGTTGGGTCTTACAATCCATGAACATAGATTTTAATTTTTTTTCAGTTATTGTAAATGTATATATATGTTTAAAAATTGTTTTTTATTGCTTATCATTTATTGTTAGTAGATGGGAATATATGATTGGGTTTTGTATGTTAACTTTTTTTTGTAGATTCCTTGAGATTGCATAGAAAATCACATTGCCTGTGAATAGAGACAGTTTTATTTTTTTCCTTATAATCTATTTGACCCCCACCATCCCTTATTTTTCTGATTAGGACTTACAGTATATTAAATAGGGATGTTTCAGAGTGGACAGCCTTGCCTTGTCCTGTTCTTAGGATGAAAGCATTCAGTCTTGCACCATTGCGTATAATATGGCTGTAGGTTTTTCATCAATGCCCTTTATTATATTGTGGAAATTTCATTCTTTTCGTAGTTTCCTGAGGTTTTTCTTTTTTTATCATGAATGAATATTGAATTTTGTCAAATACTTTTTTTCATCAATTGATATGAACATGTGCTCTTTTTACTTTAGGCTGTTAATAATAGACTGCACTGATTGATTTTTGAATATTGAACTAGCCTTGCTTTCCTGGGACAAATTCCATTTGTTTGTTTTATATATTACTGGATTTGATTTGCTAACGTTTTGGGGGGGATATTTTTGTTTCTACTTCATGAGGGATATTCGTCTGTAGTTTTCTTTTCCTACTGTCTTTGGTTTTGGCATCAGCGTAATATTGGCCCCTCAAAATGAGTCAGGATGTCCCCTCCTTTCCTTTTTTTCTGGAAGAGATTGTATTAAATTGGTGTTATTTCTTCTTGAAATGTTTGATAGAAATTAGTAGTAAAGTTATCTATGCTTGTATATTTCATTTTCAAAAGGGTTTTATCTAGAAATTAAATTTAAGGGGCCCCAGGGTGGCTCAGTCAGTTAAGTGTCCAACTCTTGATTTCGGCTCAGGTCATGATCTCAGGGTCGTAAGATCAAGCCCCACACAGGGCTCTGTACTTAGTGGGGAGTCTGCTTGAGATTCTGTCTCTCCCTCTTCTTCTGCCTTTCCCCCTGTCCCTATCTATCATCTACCTATCATCTATCTATCTATCTATCTATCTATCTATCTATCTATCTATCATCTATCTATCTAATCTATCATCTATCTCTAAAACAAATAAATCTTTAAAAAAAGAAATTTAAGAGGTATAGGACTATTAAGGTGTCTTTCATTGTGCATAAATTTTTGAAGAATTGTTTTATTTATTTTTTTTAAAAGATTTTATTTATTTACTTGACAGAGAAAGAGAGAGGAAGAGAGAGAGAGACAACAAGCAGGGTGAGTGGCAGAGGGAGAGGGAGAAGCAGGCTCCCCACTGAGCAGAGAGCCTGATGTGGGGCTCAATCCCAGGACCCTGGGATCATGACCTGAGCCGAAGACAGATGCTTAACTGAGTCACTCAGGTAACTAGGAATTGCTTTATTTTATTTAAGTTGTCTTATTTATGTGCAGAGTTGTTTTCATTGTAATCTTAGGATTCTTTTAATGTCTGCAGTGTCTATCGTAATATATTGTCCTTCATTCCTTATACTCGTAATTTTTATCTCCTTTCTTTTTTACTTTGTCAGACTTAATAGAGGTTTATCAATTTTATTGATTTATTAGCTTTGGCTTCATTGTTTTTCCTATTTCTTTTTTTTGTTTCATTAATTTCTGCCCTCGTTTTTATTATTTATTTCCTATGCTTGCTTTGGTTTTGTTTTGCTTTGCTTTTTTTTCTAATTTAAGATAAGAGCTTGTATTATTGAATTCTGACTTTCCTTTTTTCCTTTCTTTGCCTGGTAGTTCTGGACTATAAAAAAAACTGACCACGTAAGGTCAAACTATTCAAAGTAATCTTAATAATCCATGGGAAAATTTTTATTTTTCCATGACTGTTTATATTTTTTATAAATACATCAAACACTTTCTTACTGTGGATTATAAGTGGTTGATGAATGAAAAAAAGGTGAAATTAATACTTATTTAATAGATTGTAATTTAAGACATTATGAATTTTGAGAACTGAAGTGTTTTGTTTATAAAAATACAAAAAAAGTACTTTGAACTTCTCATTATATAAATTACAGTGAGAGCAAGCATCTTGTCCATGCCTTGGCAGTTTGTCTTATTGCTTTCTAAGTTTGTTTCTAACAATTTATCCTTTGTACCTCAAATATTGTGAAATATTTCCAAATGTTCCTTTAATGTGAAATTTTGTCATTGTCACTTTTGGGACATCTACAGCCTTTTTTCTCTACCGCTTTCCTCATTTCTGTTAAGACATTCACCTTTACTGAGTTCCTCTGGCTGCATATTTAGGGCCTTTTGAATGGCAGCACTGTCAACCTCTCCATGGTCAGCTATTTTTTCTGTATCTCCATTTATGTTGGATTCAAATTTTACTTTATTTTTTTGCTGCACCTTAATCTTTGTTGGTCAGTTTTCTCTTTTGATTGTACATTTTTAAAAATGTCAGATGGGTTTATCATTGGGAGACAAAGAGACAACACAATTATACTCTCTGCTATATGTGCATGAACTGAATAATAGATGTACAGTGACCATCACTGACAGACTTTGAAAGAAGTAGTTGATTGGTCACTGGTCATGATGCACATCTGTTATTTATGTAGTAATTTGTGGACTGAAGAACTAGAAGTGAAGTTTTTACTTCATGCAGTTACTCATAGTAAATATATTGTAGTAATTAAAATTTGAACAGTGTCAGTGGGGGGCTGATATTATTTAATTAAGTTATGGTAATTGAAATCATGTATATTGTGACTGTTTAAAGCTAAGCCTATCTGCATAAGCATTTATTTCTATAAATTTCCTTCTGAGCACAACTTTAGATGTACTCCACAAATGTTGATATATGAATTTTCATTTTTGTTCACCTTAAATTATTTTATAATTTTCCTTTAGATTTCTTCTTTGACCAATGGTTTATTTGGAGGTTTGTTGTTTAATTTCTAAATATGTGGAGTTTCTCCTGTTGTATTTCTGATATTTATTTCTAGTTTAATTCCATTACTTCCAGAGAACATACTTTGGGTGATTTAAATTCTTTAAATTCATTAAGGTTTATTTTCTAAGCCAGAATATAGTCTATTTTTATCTGTTCAAATTGCACTTGAAAGACTGTCTATTCTGCTGTTTTTCAGTGGAATGTTTTATAAATGTCACTTAATTATAGTTGTTTGATGTCATCAGGCAAATCTTTTATGACCTTGCTGACTTTCTGTCAACTATTTCTTTTGTTTGCTAAGAAGAGGTTTTTTTTCCCCAGCTTTATTAAGATATAATTGATATATAACATTGTGTGAATTTATTTATTTATTTTTAAGATTTTTATTTATTTATTTGACAGAGAGAGAGACAGTGAGAGAGGGAACACAAGCAAGGGGGAGAGAGAGAAGCAGGCTTCCCGCTGAGCAGGGAGCCCGATGTGGGGCTCGATCCCAGGACCCTGGGATCCTGACCTGAGCCAAAGGCAGAAACTTAATGACTGAGCCACCCTGGGGCCCCTATTGTGTGAATTTAAAGTATACAGTGTGATGATTTGACACACTTATATATTAGGAAATGATTGCCACAAATAGGGTTAGTTAATACCACCATCATTTTACATAATTAACATTTTTTTGTGTGTTGTGAGAACATTTAAGATTTACTGTCTTAGCAACCTTAAGTATATAATACAGTGTTGTTAACTATAGCCATTGTGCTGTTTATTAAAGCCCCAGAACTTACTCATCTTATAAGTTTGTATCTTTTGACCAACACCTCCCCAATCCCTCCCACCCCCCATTACCAGCCTCTGAAAACCAACATTCTATTTAAGAGGGAAGTTTTAAAGTCTCCATTATAGCTGTGGATTTGTCTTTTTTTTTTCTTTCAGTTTTGTCATTTTTTTGCTTTATGTATTTAGAAGCTCCGTTCTTAGGTGCATACACATTTGTAATTGTTTAGTCTTCTTGCTAAATTGGCCCTTTTATCATTATGCAACCTGCTTCTTTATTGCTAATTATTATTATTTTGCTCTATTGTCTGCTTTGTCTGGTATGAAGTTCACCATTCCAGCTTCATTTTGATTAGTGTTTACTTGTTATAGCTTTATCCTTTTTACTTTCAAGCTTCATAGTTTATTACATATGAATGAGTTTCCTATAGATAGCATATAGTTGAGTAATTAAAAAAAGCCATTCTGATAATTTCTGTCTTTTAATTGGTGCATTCAGACCATTTATATTGAATGTAATTACTAATATATTTGGGTTTAGCTCTCCTAATTATTATTTTTTAAAATTTTGTTTCTTCTCTTTTTTACTCCTTTGTTTCCCTTTCCTGCCTTCTTTTGTTTTATTTGAATATTTTTAAAATTTCATTTTAAGTTTATCTGTTCTATTTTTTTACTATATTTCTTTTTAAATTGAGATAAAATTTGTATATAACACTGTGTGAGTTGAAGGTGTGCAATGTGTTGATTTGATACATTTATATATTGCAGTGTGATTGCCATCATAGTTTTAACTAACTCTCTAGCACACCAGATATTTATAATTTCTTTTTTTGTGGCAAGAGTATTTAAAATCTAGTCTCTTAGCAATTTTGAAGTATATGATACAGTATTGTTGACTATAATCACCATGTTGTGCCTTAGATCTTCCAAACTTGTTTATCTTCTACTTTCAAGTTTGCACAACATCGCCCCAATTCACCCATCCTCCTGCCCCTGGTAAGCACCATTCTACTCTCTGTTTCTATGAGTTTGGCTTTTTAGATCCCACAAATAAGTGATATCATATATTACTTTGTCTGGTTTATCTCACTAAGCATATTGCCTCCGATTCCATTTCTGTTGTCACAAATGACAAGATCTCCTTCTTCCTCATGGCTGAATAATATTCCACTATATATATACCACTTCTCCATTATTGTTGACAGGCACTTCGGTTTTTCCGTATTTTGGCTATTGTGAATTATTCTGGGAATACAGATATCTTTTTGATATCCTGTTTTCATTGCTTTTGGATATATACACAGATGTGGGGTTGCTCGATCACATGGTAGTTGTATTTTAACTTTTTGAGGAACTTCCATATTGTTTTCCATAGTGGTTGTACTAATTTACATTCCCACCAACAGTGCACAAGTGTTCTCTTTTCTCTGTATCTTCATTAACACTTGTTATCTCTTGTCTTCTTGATGATAGCCATTCTAATAGATGTGAGGTGATGTCTTACTGTGGTATTGATTTGTATTTCCCTAGTCACTCGTGATGTTGAACATTTTTTCGTGTACTTGTTGGCCGTTTGGATGTCTTCCTTGGAAAAATGTCTATTCAGTTTCTCTGCCCATTTATAAATCAGCTTTTTTTTGTTACTAAGTTGTACCAGTTCTTTATATATTTTGGATATTAAACTCTTATTCAGTATATGTTTTGCAAATTTTTTCTCCCATTCCACAGGTTGCCTTTTTATTTTGTCGAGTGTTTCTTTTGCTGGCAGAAACTTTTTAGTTTGATGTACTTCCACTTGTTGATTTTTTCTTTGTTGTTTGTACTTTTAGTGCCATATCCAAAATATCATTGCTGAGACCAATGTTGAAGAGATTTTTTCCTTATGTTTTCTTCTAGGAGTGTTATGGTATCATGCCTTATGTTTAAGCTTTTAATCCATTTTGATCTAATTTTTCTGAAAAGTGTAAGATAGAGGTCCAATTTAATTTTGCTGCATGCAATTATGCAGTTTTCCCAGCACCCTTTGTTGAAGAGACTATCCTTTTCCCATTGAATGTTCTTGGTCTCTTGTCAAATATTAGTTGACTGTATATGTTGGGATTCATTTCTGGGTTTTCTATTCTGTTACTTTGGTCTCTGTGTCTATTTTTATGTTAGTACCCTACAGTTTTAATTACTATAGTCTTATAATATTGTTTGAAATTAGGAAGTGTTATTTCTCTAGCTTTGTTCTTCTTTCTAAAAATTATTTTGACTACTTGGGGTATTTTATGATTCCATACAAACTTTATGATTTTTTTCTATTTCTGTAAATAATGCCATTGGAATTTGGTAGGGATTGCGTTGAATCTATAGATGGCTTTGGGTAGTATGGGTATTTTAACAATATTAATTCCTTCAATCCATGAACATGAGATATCTTTCCATTTGCTTGTGCCTTTTTAAATTTCTTTCACCAAAGTCTTACAGTTTTCACTGTATATATCTTCCACTTCCTCCTAGGTATTTTGTTTCAGATGCTATTGTAAATGGGCTATTTGTCTTTATTTCTTTTTCAGATTTTTTTTGTTAATGTATGAAAATACAATTGATTTCTCTATGTTGACTCTATATCATGCAACTTTACTGAATTCATTGATTAGTTCTAACAATTTTTTGGTTGAATTTTTAGGATTTTTCTATCTGTAAGATTGTAGCATCTGCAAATAATGACAATTTTACTTCTTCCTTTCCAATTTGGATATCTTATATTTCTTTGTCTTATTTAATTGCTGTAGCTAGAACTTCCAGTACTATGTTGAATAAGAGTGGTGAGAACAAACATGCTTCTCTTGTTTTTGACTTCAGGGAAAAACTTTGAATCTTTTATCATTGAGTGTCCTGTTAGCTATGGGTTTGTCATATATAATCTTTATTATGTTTAGGTATATATCTTCTATACCCAATTTGTTGAAGGTTTTCATTATGAAAGGATGTGGAATATTTTCAGATGCTTTTTTGCATCTACTTAGAAGATTATATGATTTTTATCTTTTCATTCTATGAATGTGGTGCATCACATTTATTGATTTGCATATGTTGAAGCATTCTTACATCCCAGGGATAAATCCCATGTGATCGTGGTGTATGATTTTTTAATGTACTGCTAAATTCAGTTTGCTAATATTTTGTTGAGAATTTTTGCATCTATATTTATCAAAGATATTCATCTTTAGTTTTCTTAAATTGTACTTGTCTGGCTTTGGTATCAGGGCTATGCTCACCTCATAAAATGAGTTTGGAAATGTTTCCTCCTCTTTAATTTTTTGGAAGAGTTTGAGAAGAATTTATATTAATTCTTCTTTAGATGTTTGGTAGAATTTATTGGTGAAGCCATCTCATCCTGAGCTTTTCTATTTTGAGAGGTGTTTGATTACTGATTCAAATCCTTTGATCATTATTGGTCTGATCAGATTTTTATTTCTTCATGATTCACTTTTGGTACATCATATGTTTCTAGGAATTTATCCATTTCTTCTAGGTTATCCAATTTGTTGACTTATAATTATTCATAATAAGTACTCTTTTATGATGCTATGTATTTCTTTCTTTTTTTAAAAGATTATTTATTTATTTATTTGAGAATGAGAGAGAGAATGCGAGCAGTGTGAGCAGGAGAGAACAAGAGTTGGGGTAGGGGTGGAGGTTAGAGGGAGAAGCAGGCTCCCCGCTGAGCAGGGAGCCCGATGTGGGGCTCAATCCCAGGACCTTGGGATCATGACCTGAGGGGAAGGCAGATGCCTACCAAGAGAGCCACACCGGTGCCCCTATTTCACTTTCTTTCTTTCTTTCTTTAGAGAGGGAGAGGCGGGTGGAGGGGCAGAGGGAGAATCTTAAGCAGGCTCCACCCCCAGTGGGGAGCCCAACCTGGGGCTCAGTCTCACAGCCCTGAGATCATGACCTGAGCCAAAATCAAGAGTCAGACTCAACTTACTGAGCCACCCAGGCACCCCTGATGCTATGGATTTCTGTGGTGTCAGTTTTATTGTCTCCTCTTTCATTTTTTTTTCCTTTTGAGTCCTCTTTTATTCTCAGTTTAGCTAAAAGTTTGTCAATTTTGCTTATCTTTTCAAAAAACACTAGCTCTTAGTTTTGTAGATTTTTTTCTATTGATTTTCTGATCTTTTTTTCATTTATTTATGTTCTAATCTTTATTTCCTTCCTTCTGCTAACTTTGGTCTGAGTTTTTTTCACCCTGAGTTCTTTGAGGTGTAGAATTATGTTGTTTATTTGAGATCTTTCTATTTTCCTAATTATGCATTTATCACTATAAACTTTCAGAACTGCTTTTGTAACATACTATTAGTTTAGGTGTGCTGTGTTTATATTTTCATTGTTTTGAGATGTTTTTGATTTCCATTTGAATTTCTTCTTTGACTCGTTGGTAGTTCAGGATTGTTTTGGTTTAGTTTGCACGTGCTTATAAATTTTTCAGCTTTCTGCCTGTTGATTTCTAGTTTCAATTATATTTATTTATATAGTTTATGTAGTGGTTTCTAGGGCTTGCAGTCTGTATAATTAACATTTCACAGTCTACTTGGAACCTACGCTTTTTAGTTCAAATGGAATTTAGATAATTTATCACCATATCCTAAAATGATTGATTAAAAATAAAAAACTAGAGTATTGATTAACTATGTAATCCAGATCCATTCTATAACTCTTCCTATGTCTTAGGAAGACATTACCCAGCATACAAATAACTGATAAGTTATAAAGGAAAGATAACATATTTTATTCTAAAGCTTAATCATTTATAATGTAACTACTTTAGAAATAAATTATGTTTTAAAATAATTTGATTGATGTGTGAATAGTAGAAAGTTATTAATATTGAACACATTTAAATTTTATTTGCCAGGATTTTTTTCCCCTCTAATACCTAATTAAATGAATTTGCCAACATTGAACATAAGAAATAAGTAACAAATCAAAGCTTGCTCATAGAAAACCTGTCATTTATGATACTATTTATAACTAGTATCTGGAAAAAGAAAATAACACTGGGGTGCCTGGGTGCCTCAGTCATTTAAGCAACTAACTCTTGATTTTGGCTCAGGCCATGATCTCAGGGTCATGGGATTGAGCCCCACATTGGGCTCCATGCTCAACAGGGAGTATGCTTGAGGATTCTCTCTCTCGCTCTCCTTATGCCCCTACCCCCACTTATATATTCTCTCTCTCAAATAAGCAAATAAATCTTAAAAAAAGAAAAGAACCAAATTGTGGCCTTTTTATATTATTAATGAAAATTTTGTCTACTTTTAAATTTCTAACAGTAGTTCAGAGTAGGAATTAAGGGGTTACTTTTACTATAACATTGTTCATATTTATGGGCTACTTTTTTTGTATTTCAAGGGCTACTTCTTAACAACTATGTGGGTAGAGAATATCCTCATTTTACATATGAGAAAACTGAGAAATAGAGAAGTAAATTTCCCAAGTTCATACACGTTGAATAGAAGAGGCATGGTTTAAACTTGAGTATTTTGGCTTCAGAATCCACACTCTGAACCATCTTATTATCTAGTCTCTGGAAGAGAGGGCAGTAGCATTGTAGTATTGCCATCTTGAGAAACTTTGAAATATAAAACAATTTTTTATTTTTTAAATTAAAAAAATTTTAAAGATTTTATTCTTTTTTTTTTAAAGATTTTATTTTATTATTTATTTGAGAGAGAGAGAATGAGAGATAGAGAGCAGGAGAGGGAAGAGGGTCAGAGGGAGAAGCAGACTCCCCGCAGAGCAGGGAGCCTGATGTGGGACTCGATCCCGGGACTCCAGGATCATGACCTGAGCTGAAGGCAGTTGCTTAACCAACCGAGCCACCCAGGTGCCCTTAAAGATTTTATTCTTAAGTAATCTCTACACACATTGTGGGACTTGAACTCATGACTCCTGAGATTGAGTCACATGCTCTACTGACTGAGCTAGCCTGGTGCCCCTAGAATATAAAACAATTTTTAAAAAGAAAAGTGGTATGTTATTATGTGTGTGTATGTATATGTCAGTGTGTGTATGTATATGGACATATCTGTATAATTTTTGCTCAAAGTAACTCTCTAATTTGGTTACAGATATTGTGTAAATTCCATAATGGAAAAAAGATCCTGTTAGGCATCAATGTATTCTTATGCTTTGCTATTTGTTTTCAGGTTTCACTTTCATGTCTTTACACATTGATGTATGTACAAATAACATGAAACAACTATCAGGTTTTGAATTCTGCTTCTGAGAAAGGCCACAAGATTATAGTCTTAAAACTTTAATGAGTAGGATCCAATTTGGTAACATTCTGCATGTCATTATGACCTCTCTCTAAAGTAGATTTTTCTTATGCCATTTGCAATTTTTTGAGAGTTTAAGAACTACTACACACTAGTAGTAAAAAGTGTTACTTTATTCTTTCATGCCTTATTTCTTTACCACTCTTCTCAAATATCGTTTCCTGTAAAAACTGATCTAAAAGAAGTTTAGGTTAATCAAATTATTGAATATTGCAATGTTTTTTGGTTTATTCTTTCTTGTTTTAGTTTTTTAACTTTATGTGGTTATTTATTTTAAATTTTTTATTTTTAACAAATTTTAATTTAAATTCCAGTTAGCATACAGTGTAATGTTAGTTTCAGGTGTACAATATAGTGATTCAACACTTCCATATATCACCTGGTGTTCATCACAAGTGCCCTCCTTAATTCCCCATTACCTATTTAACCCATCTCCCTGCCCACGTTCCTTCTGGTAACCATCGGTTTGTTCTCTAGTTAAGTCTGTTTCTTGGTTTGCCTCTCTCTGTCTCTTTTTTCTCTTTGCACCTTTGTTTTGTTTCTTAAATTCCACATGAGTGAAATCCTATGGTATTTGTCTTTCTCTGACTGACTTATTTCGCTTAGCATAATACTCTCTAGCTCCATCTATGACATTGCATAAGGCAAGATTACATTCTTTTTTTTAAGGCTGAGCAATGTTCTGAAAATCAAAATCAGCGCTGCTGGTATTCCAGTACAGAAAATATACTTTTCTTATTCTGCAGTGGAAAAACTGAAATATATAAGCTGCTTCATTCTTCAAATAATTTGAAAATCTTATTCTTTTAATACATGATGTAGGATGTATTAATGAGGAATCAAAATTTTGAATGGGTAAATCTTTTGGCGAAAACATGTCCACAAGATGTTAGTTTTCTTTCTTCCATCCTTCATAGAATTTCTGTCCCTTTTTAGATATTGACAAAAAAATAGCTGATTCCTATGCAGCATTTACAATGCTTTGAAGTTTTACTTTCTTCTTAAATAATAATGAGTTAGTAAGATTTCTGAGACAGAATTTTTTCCATCATCCAAACTTTAGTTTTTACTTCCTACCTATTATCCTTCTAACTCTACCTTAAATTATTTCATTCTAGTATTTGTTGGAATTTTAAAGATTGATTTTAATTTAAGGATGTACACAGTATCATGGTAGGAGAGTTTTCAAAGGTTGGTGGAGTCAAGCAACCTCTTCTTTTTTCTTAAGATTTTATTCTTTTATTTGAGAGAGAGTGAGCACGAGCGGGGGTGGGGGAGAAGGGAAGGGCAGAGAGAGAGAGAGAGAGAGAGAGAGAGAAGCAGGCTCCCTGCTGAGGGCCTCAATCCCAGGAACCTGAGATCATGACCTGAGCTGAAGGCAGAAGCTTAACCAAATAAGTTGCCCAGGTGCCCCAAATTATTCTTTTAATAGACATTTAGAAAAAGAAATCTTTAGTTCACATTCATATGTACTCAAAATAGAAGTTCTAATATTTTCTGTGTTCTGTAAATATGATAATGCTGGAAAATACAGAGCAATGGTAGTCTTACTTAGTGTGACCTTTCATTATAACTATACTTGCTGCAGAGGGAGTCTGCCTGGCCTCAGAGAGCCTCACTTACTATGCCACTGCTAAACCCTGAGCCCCAGTGTTCCCACCAGTGTCACTATAATCCAATTAAATTGAAGATGAAGGTATGGCCATAAAAGAATCACTTCTCTCTATATTAATAGATCTGACTATAGCAAAAAGAGCTGGATTTTATGCAATTTTCTGTTTGTACTATAGAGACAAAAATTTCATTTTGAACAAAGATAGAAATGTAATTTATGTTAGGAGATTGACAGAGACAGCTAATCTGACATATGAGTTTGCTTTGATATAAATCATAGATTGCTAATAATAGACACATCATTTCTTGATGTAAATTTATCCTCTTTAATGTTTTCATCAGGTCTTTCAGCAAACATGCTCTTCTTCGCTTGATTTCTCAGTATACTCCTAGTTCAGTGAATTCATCAAATAATATGAATTATTTAAATTAGTAAGAATTATTAAGGGGTAAGCAATTTTGATATTTTCCCCTAGTTCTAAGAAGAATGCACATAATTTCTCCTCTGTCTTAAAGAGAAGTTAGAAGATGTAGATACTCAATTGCACAATTCACCCAGATAATATGACATGACAGTCAGTCAACAAGGATTTTTTTTTTATTAAATACATAGCAATATAAATTCTATAATTTTCTTTGACCATTATTTAAGTCTTCCAAGAATTAATTGATAGTATTTTTATTAATTGTAACTTATTTTTGGCAATAGTTGGCAAAATCAGACCAAACAGAAACATATAATTCATATTTAAACAATTAACCAAGTTCAGACACCTTTGAGTGTTCATAGAGGTCAGAATATGCTAGCATGATGCTCTATACTAGGAATACAAAAATGAATACGAAATGATTGCTGTTCCAGAGGAGTTGGGGAGGTGGGAGATGGGGAGACAGATATGTGAACAATTAATGTGATAACTTGATATATCAACTTGTATGGGAACACAGAGGAATTAATTGTTTATCTAGACTGGAGAGTTGGAAATTATAAAGAGGAAACATGATGCAGAAAAGCGCAGAAGTCTGAATGTTTGTGCCAGAGATCCAAGGATGAAGAATAATCCATTGTGCCTAGAAAATACAGTGTGGGAAAGAGTGAGGGGCAAGGAGCCAGTCTGTTCTATGAAGACCCTGGATGTCAGACTGAGGAGCCTTTGCTTTGTTGGAAAGGATGAGATGTAGCCAGAAGGGTGATTGAGAAACTTTATCACTGATGGTCTCTTTCTCATTGGTGTGTAGACTTATAAACTGTTTTTGATAAAAATACTGAATTTGATTGACAAAATATATTGATAAAAATACCTACTTGATTTGGAATCTTTATTGACCAAGTCTTGTGAAATCTTATTTTATATTAGATTATAGGGCTTTTCATCTCCCTATCCCTGTAAATAATTTGCTTTTTACTTTTAAGCAGATAATGGTTTATATAAAAATACTCACAAGGGACAAGGGGTGCCTGGGTGGTTCAGTCAGTTAAGTGTCTGCCTTCAGCTCAGGTCATGATCTCAGAGTCCTGGGATCGAGCCCCGAGTCGGGCTTCCTGCTCAGCAGGGAATCTGCTTCTCGCTCTTCCTCTCCCTTTGCCCCTTTTCCCACACTTGTGTTCTCTTTCTCTGTCTCAAATAACGAAATAAATAAAATCTTTAAAAATAATAACAAAATAAAAATACAAATTTACTTCTCCTGACTGACCAACTTGTGACATTTGCATACAAAATTAAAATAAAATAAAATAAATGAAATAAAATATTTTTTGGCCATAACAAAATATGTTTTCCACATTAGCTTTTGACAGAAAATTGAAATGGACTATTCCACAACCATATACAAAATTGAAGCAGCAAGATATTTTCATGGGAATAAAGTGTTCTCTTTATCTAGGAATGTTATATTCTTAAGGGAAATGAACATATGTTCCAAAGCCATAACTTGGTCCTAAAGAGAATTTGAAGAATGTCAGCTTTCCATGATGATGTTATCTAGAGGTTTAATTGTGTCATTAAAACTAGATTTGCCATTATTAGGAAGCATCAAAGCATTTAGAACAAGATAAATTAAAGTTTCCAAAAAGAAAAAAAAGGTAGTGCACTTCTCTAGATTTTCAAAGGCTCCTCTGTGCGCATGCAGAGATTTATAGGCAAAATTTTTCAAATACTTTATATAGTAAGTAATCCTAACATGTGGATATAAGTTTCATTTCTAAAACATTTTTACTTTTGTGGAAGTTTAGAACAAGATTAAATAAATTTTAAGACTTAGAGACATTTCTGATGGAACAACCAAATCCTCTCCCTGCCCCCTGCCAAAAAAAAAAAAAAAAGTTGGATATATCAGAACAAAATACAACAAAGGTCACAAGGAATTATGTGTAACATGAATTTGGACCTCAGCCAATGGGTTTGCCATGGTTCACTGTGTAGAGACACTTGCACAGATAGGCTAATGAGATTTATGCTCTTGTATCAAGTGTCACACCTCACAGGCCTAATAAGTAAGTGCAAACCTAGCACGTAAGCAAAATATTCACACTGAGAAACTACTAGCTGGATATCTGGTATTTCTTAGTTTGTGTCCTGGGCAGAAAGTTCCAACACAGAACTCTGCTGTCAACCCAGACCTGGTAATCATCCTTTCAACAAAAATCTGATGGCTTCTGTGTTCTAGATATTAAGGAGGAAGCTGTAAATAGCATTTTCAAGGGTCCTGCTCTCAGATAATTTATGAGACAGACATTAACAAAAAAGTACAGAAAGAAAGAAGATAAATACACATTGTGACCTTGACACCTAAGAGATTGATTGGGGCAGAGGCTTTCTTTAGAGAAAAGAAATATCAATAGGAAGTTACAGTTGAGTCAAAGACCTAGGGATAAGATAGTGCTAGACATCCAAAAAAGCTGTGGAAAAAGAATTCCAGGGAAGGACAAGGCCCCTGACGGGGGAAAGGGACCTTTCCTTTATTCAACAAGTAACACTGAACATTCCCTCAACACCAAGATCAGTATCATATGTAAACATCATTTCCTTGATGTAACAGGGAAGGCATTTTGGAGAAGAGAAGCGACACATATGTAAATGCTTATGTGCTTACTTATGTGCAAGTGAGTCACTGGTGAGTTAAAGGGGGTGACATTTGGATTGGGAGATTCAAGAAAATGATAAATTTTATTTGAGTTGATGGGAGAGGGGAGACAGAGGGAAGGCAGCTGATGAGGAAGGAGTTAAAAATATTGGTGTGCTACCAGGTGATGCTGTTTGAGCCAGCCAGCAAGTAAGCAGATTGAGTGATTGTTTTCTGTAGCTCCCTTGTAAACAGGAAGATGTAACGTAAGAACCCTTCCTACATTCAAATTACCTAAAGTATCCTTGGCAACAAATACCAATCAGCTTGCCCTGGGTTCACTATTTCTGGGAGACTTTGCTTGGATACATGTTAGAGCTTCTTGTCCCAGAAGACCCAAGTGAAATGACAGGGAGCAAAGAAACTCAAGACCTGATAGCTTTTATTCAGTAGCTTTTGTAAGAAATACCTGATCCAATGGGAACCCATTATCTTGACCATGTTTTGAGACTAAATGGTGGATGGCACTGATGTCTCATATTTCAGCTCAGCTTCAGTAGCTCACATGTCTTGTACCTTGGAGAATCATATGAAACTGACTAGGGCCCCTTCCCAGTAGCAGTGGAAAATGGGGAGACCCAGCTGCAGCACATAGGGCTCCTAGGAAGCAGTCATTTTTTCTTTTTCTTTTTTTTTCTTTGTTTGTCTCAGATACTCTCATTTTGCTGGTGAAGTCCAAGAAATAGCTCATTTAGTTATTTTGAGAATCCTAATACTTTTCCTCACTTAGTTACTCCCCACGAGGACCAGCGAGCACACAAGCCTTTGTGTGAGTTGCAGACTTTGCTGAAGACATGGTATAAGGGAAAGGGACAGCAGATAACCTTGCTGAGTTGAATATCTGACCTTTTGTTTCTGTGCAATTCTTGGGCATTTCTATCATCTCAGATTCTAGGCTTCTGTCCCACTTCTTGCCTCTTCTTCCCTTTTTACTGCTCCCAGAAACTCCAACAAAATGCTGCTTAACTATTTTTTTAAATTTTGTTATGCTAGTCTCCATACAATACATCATTAGTTTTTGATGTAGTGATCCATGATTCATTGTTTGTGTATAACACCCAGTGCTCCATGCAGTACGTGCCCTCTTTAATACCCATCACCAGGCTAACCCATCCCCCCACCCCCCTCCCCTCTAGAACCCTCAGTTTGTTTTTCAGAGTCCATCATCTCTCCTGGTTCATCTCTCCCTCCGACTTACTCCCCTTCATTTTCCCCTTCCTTCTCCTAATGTCCTCCATACTATTCCTTATGTTCCACAAATAAGTGAAACCATATGGTAATTGACTTTCTCTGCTTGACTTATTGCACTTAGCATAATCTCCTCCGGTCCCATCCATGTTGATGTAAAAGTGGGGTATTCATCCTTTCTGATGGCGGAGTAATACTCCATTGTATAGATGGACCACATCTTCTTTATCCATTTATCTGTTGAAGGACATCTCGGCTCTTTCCACAGTTCGGCTATTGCGGACATTGCTGCTATGAACACTGGGGTGCATATGGCCCTTCTTTTCACTACATCTGTGTCTTTGGGGTCAATACCCAGTAATGCAACTGCTGGGTCATAGGGTAGCTCTATTTTTAATTTTTTGAGGCACCTCCACACTGTTTTCCTAAGTGGCTGTACCAACTTGCACTCCCACCAGCAGTGTAAGAGGGTTCCCTTTTCTCCACAACCTCTCCAACATTTGTTATTTCTTGCTTCGTCAATTTTTGCCATTCTAACTGGTGTAAGATGGTATCTCAGTGTGGTTTTGATTTGAATTTCCCTGATGTCTAATGATGATGAATATTTTTTCATGTGTCTGTTAGCCATTTGTATGTCTTCTTTGGAGAAGTGTCTGTTCATGTCTTCTGCCCATTTTTTGACTTGGTTATTTGTTTTTTGGGCGCTGAGTTTGAGAAGTTCTTTATAGATCTT